>NC_057800.1:70599270-70831109 GCF_018294505.1 Triticum aestivum
CACACTGATAACCCGCAAGTATAGGGGATCGCAACAGTTTTCGCGGGTAAAGTATTCAACCCAAATTTATTGATTCGACACAAGGAGAGCCAAAGAATACTCTCAAGTATTAGCAGCTGAGTTGTCAATTCAACCACACCTGGAAACTTAATATCTGTAGCAAAGTATTTAGTAGCAAAGTAATATGATAGTAGTGGTAACGGTAGCAAAAGGTAACAGTAGTAAAAGTATTTTTTGGTATTTTTAGTGATGATAGCAATAGCAACTGGAAAGTAAATAAGCAAAGAATAATATATGGAAAGCTCGTAGGCAATGGATCAGTGATGGAGAATTATGCCGGATGCGGTTTATCATGTAACAGTCATAACCTAGGGTGACACAGAACTAGCTCCAGTTCATCAATGTAATGTAGGCATGTATTCCAAACTTAGTCATACATGCTTATGGAAAAGAACTTGCATGACATCTTTTGTCCTACCCTCCCGTGGCAGCGGGGTCCTTACGGAAACTAAGCGATATTAAGGCCTCCTTTTAATAGAGCACCGGAACAAAGCATTAACACATAGTGAATACATGAACTCCTCAAACTATGGTCATCACCGGTAAGTATCCCGATTATTGTCACTTCGGGGTTAACGGATCATAACACATAGTAGGTGATTATAGACTTGCAAAATAGGATCAAGAACACTCATATATTGATGAAAACATAATAGGTTCAGATCTGAAATCATGGCACTTGGCCCCTAGTGACAAGCATTAAGCATAGCAAAGTCATAGCAACATCAATCTCAGAACATAGTGGATACTAGGGATCAAAACCTAACAAAACTAACTCGATTACATGATAGATCTCATCCAACCCATCACCGTCCAGCAAGCCTATGATGGAATTACTCACGCACGGCGGTGAGCATCATGAAATTGGTGATGGAGGATGGTTGATGATGACGATGGCGACGGATTCCCCTCTTCGGAGCCCCGAACGGACTCCAGATCAGCCCTCCCGAGAGGTTTTAGGGCTTGGTGGTGGCTCTGTATCGTAAAATGCGATGAATCCTTCTCTCTGATTTTTCTCCCCGAAACACAATATATAGAGTTGTAGTTGTAGTCGGAGGAGCTCCAGGGGCCCACGAGGTAGGGGGGCAGGCGTGCCCCCCACCCTCGTGGACAGGTGGTGGGCCCCCTGGCCGTCATCTTGTGTAGGTATTTTTTATATTTTCCAAAAAGTTGCTCTGTGAAGTTTCAGGTCATTCCGAGAACGTTTGTTTTTGCACATAAATAACACCATGGTAATTCTGCTGAAAATAGCGTCAGTCCGGGTTAGTTCCATTCAAATCATGCAAGTTAGAGTCCAAACACAAGGGCAAAAGTGTTTGGAAAAGTAGATACGACGGAGATGTATCAACTCCCCCAAGCATAAACCTTTGCTTGTCCTCAAGCAATTCAGTTGACAAACTGAAAGTGATAAAGAAAAACTTTTACAAACTCTGTTTGCTCTTGTTGTTGTAAATATGTAAAGCCAGCATTCAAGTTTTTAGCAAAGATTATAACTAACCACATTCGCAATAATGCTTAGGTCTCAGGTTTACTCATATCAATAGCATAATCAACTAGCGAGCAATAATAATAAATCTCGGATGACAACACTTTCTCAAAACAATCATAATATGATATAACAAGATCGTATCTCGCTAGCCCTTTCTAAGACCGCAAAACATAAATGCAGAGCACCTTTAAAGACCAAGGACTGACTAGACATTGCAATTCATGGTAAAAGAGATCCAGTCAAGTCATACTCAATGTAAACTAACAGTAATGAATGCAAATGACAGTGGTGCTCTCCAACTGGTGCTTTTTAATAAGAGGATGATGACTCAGCATAAAAGTAAATAGATAGGCCCTTCGCAGAGGGAAGCAGGGATTTGTAGAGGTGCCAGAGCTTGGTTTTGAAATAGAGGTGAATAATATTTTGAGCGATATAGTTTCATTGTCAACATAACAACCAAGAGATGGCGATATCTTCCATGCTACACATATTATAGGTGGTTCCCAAACAGAATAGTAAAGTTTATACTCCCCCTTCCACCAACAAGCATCAATCCATGGCTTGCTCGAAACAACGAGTGCCTCCAACTAACAAGAGTCCCAGGGGGAGTTTTGTTTGCAATTATTTTGATTTAGTTTGCATAAAGCATGGGACTGGGCATCCCGGTGACCAGCCATTCATCTCGTGAGTGAGGAGCAGAGTCGACTCCTCTTGAGAATAACCCGCCTAACATGGAAGATACAGCCAGCCCTAGTTGATACATGAGCTATTCGAGCATACAAAACGGGATATATATTTGAAGGTTTAGAGTTTGGCACATACAAATTTACTTGGAATGGCAGGTAGATACCGTATATGGGTAGGTATAGTGGACTCATGTGGAATAACTTTGGGGTTTAAGGGATTGGATGCACAAGCAGTATTCCCGCTTAGTATAGGTGAAGGCTAGCAAAAGACTGGGAAGCGACCAGCTAGAGAGCGAGAACAGTCATGAGCATGCATTAAAATTAATCAACACCGAATGCAAGCATGAGTAGGATATAATCCACCATGAACATAAATATCCTGAAGGCTATGTTGATTTTGTTATGCGTGAACATGTGCCAAGTCAAGTCACTTAAATCATTCAGAGGAGGATACATCCTATCATACCACATCATAACCATTTCAATAGCATGTTCGCACGCAAGGTAAACCATTATAACTCATAGTTAATCAAGCATGACACAAGAAACTATGATCTCTAGTTGTCATTGCAAACATGTTTATTCATAATAGGCTGCATCAGGAATGATGAACTAATCATATTTACAAAAACAAAAGAGGTCGAGTTCATACCAGCTTTTCTCATCTCAGTCAGTCCATCATATATCGTCATAATTGCCCTTCACTTGCACGATCGAACGATGTGAATAATAATAATAGTGCACGTGCATTGGACTAAGCTGGAATCTGCAAGCGTTCAATAAACAGGAGAAGACAAGGCAATATGAGCTCTTTTGTCAGATCAACAATAATGTATATAAGAGCCACTTCAACAATTTAATAATGGTCTTCTCCTATCGAGCCCTAAAGAAAAGAAAAGAAATAAAACTATTTAGACGGGAAAGCTCCCAACAAGCAAAAGAAGAACATGAAATATTTTTGGGTTTTCTTTTTAATTACTACCACAAGCATGGAAAGTAAACTAATTAAAAGCTACAACTAATTTTTTGGTTTTTTAAAGGTTTATCAAACACACAAGAAGAAAGCATAAAAAGGAAACAAACAAGCATGGATGATACAATTGAAAAGGTATGAGCACCGGCATCTAGCAATGAGTGTGTGAACATAAATTTAATGTCGGTGGGAAATATGTACTCCCCCAAGCTTAGGCTTTTGGCCTAAGTTGGTCTATGGCCATGGCTGGCCTGGCAGATATCCATAATAGTAGTTGGGGTCATACTGAGATGTAGCGGCTATCGCCTGCTGAGCTGCAGCGTGGCGATGAGCGGCCTCCGCTCTCCTCTCATACTCATCTGCCTCCTCTCTGGTAATAGTATATCTTCCTTTTGCCTGATGATCAAAGAAGGCAGGAGCAGGGAGAGTAATATGGACAACACGGCGTCTGTCAAAGATTAGTCAATACTGGAGAGGTGATTCATTCCTCTCGGCAAACTGGTGGTGAACCATAGCATTAAAGTCTAGGTAAGCAGGAGGTAATTCAATATCATCTTCGCGTATGGCTATACCAAGAAAATTAGCTATGCGGGTTGCATAAATTCCTCCAAAGAAATCTCCATTAAATCTATTAAGATGCAACCTACATGCAACAATAGCTCCCAAATTATAAGATTTATCTCCTAACATAGCACTCCTAAGAATACTGAGGTCAGGGACACACATGTGACATGCCTCATCTTTACCATTAATGGATGTACCTATGAAGAGAGCAAAATAATGTATAGCAGGAAAGTGAATGCTCCCTATGGTGGCTTGTGTTATATTTCTAGATTCTCCCATAGTTATGCTAGCAAGAAAATCTCTAAATTCAGATTTGTGAGGATCCCTTATACTACCCCATTGTGGAAGTTTGCAAGCAGTGGTAAAATCCTCTAAGACCATAGTATAAGAATTTTCATAGAGATCAAACAGGACTGTTGGAGAATTACGTGAAGATGAAAATTCAAACCTCCTCACAAAGGTACTAGTGAGATTGTGATACTGGCTGCACTTCTCTTCCTCGAAGCTCACAAGATCGGCGTTACGCAAATATGCGTTGAATTCTTCCTTAATTCCTGCTCGATCCATAAAGTTTTCAGAAGGCCACTCACAAGGATGCACTGGAGCGTCTCTTGGTGTCTCTTCATCAGCATCGCGCATTGCAAGCATGGGTCCTTGCTTGCTTGAGGAACCACCTTGGAACATTTTCCTAAGAATTTTTCTTCCTCTGAAAAATTCTGAATTTTTTAGTAACTTCAAAATAAAAGTGAACCAAACTCAATAATATTGATGGCAACTACTCCTACAAGTGCCTAGGGCCTATATCATGCATCAAAACTACTTTCGACCATATAAATTTGACATGCAAGCTCAAGAACAGGGTCACCTAAGCAGCAAAAATTTGCAATGAATAAAGAACTAGAACAAAAACTAATTGGACCAATGGAGGAGTCACATACCAAGGACCAATCACCCCAAGCAGTTTTGTGAGAGGTGCTTTGAGCAAGGAGATCGAAAATGGAAGCAAAATGAGATTGGACTCGGGTTTGAGCTGGATATTCGTGTTTGGGGGAGGAAGAAGGAGTGTGTGGGTGAAAGGATAAGTGGAGGAGGGCCACCGTGGGCCCACGAGGCAGGGGGCGCGCCCAGGGGGTAGGGCGCGCCCTCCACCCTTGTGGGCAGGTGGTTGACCCCCCTGCTATGTTCTCAGTGCCAAATATTCTCAAATATTCTAGAAAATATCATATTTAAATTTCAGGGCATTTGGAGAACTTTTATTTTTGGGGTATTTTTATATTGCACGGATAATCAGATAGCAGACAGCAAAATATTTATTTATATTTTATTTAATATAAATAACAGAAAGTAAAAGTGGGGTACAGAAGGTTGTGCCTTCTAGTTTCATCCATCTCATGATCATCAAAAGGAATCCACTAACAAGGTTGATCAACTCTTGTTAACGAACTCATTCCGAATAACATGGAACCGGAGAAATTTCGAATAACACTATGTTACCTCAACGGAGATATGCACATCCCCAATAATAAGAATATCATATTTCTTCTTGACAGTAGGAAGAGGAAATTCAAAACCTCCAAATATAATCGATGGAATTTTTCCAATAGAATTGATACTGTGTACTTGAGGCTGTTTCCTTGGAAAGTGTATGGTATGCTCATTACCATTAACATGAAAAGTGACATTGCCTTTAGTGCAATCAATAACAGCCCCTGCAGTATTCAAAAAGGGTCTTCCAAGAATAATAGACATACTATCGTCCTCGGGAATATCAAGAATAATAAAGTCCATTAAAATAGTAACGTTTGCAACTACAACAGGCACATCCTCACAAATACCGACAGGTATAGCAGTTGATTTATCAGCCATTTGCAAAGATATTTCAGTAGGTGTCAACTTATTCAAATCAACTCTACGATATAAAGAAAGAAGCATAACACTAACACCGGCTCCAAGATCACATAAAGTGGTTTTAACATAGTTTCTTTTAATAGAGCATGGTATAGTGGGTACACCGGGATCTCCTAGTTTCTTTGGTATTCCACCCTTAAAAGTATAATTAGCAAGCATGGTGGAAATCTCAGCTTCCGGTATCTTTATCTTATTTGTAACAATATCTTTCATATACTTAGCATAAGGATTCATTTTGAGCATATCAGTTAGTCGCATACGCAAAAAGATAGGTCTAATCATTTCACCAAAGCGCTCAAAATCCTCATCATCCTTTTTCTTGGATGGTTTGGGAGGAAAAGGCATGTGTTTTTGAACCCATGGTTCTATTTCTTTACCATGTTTCCTAGCAACAAAATCTTTCTAATCATAATGTTGATTCTTTGATTGTGGGTTATCAAGATCAACAGCAGGTTCAATTTCTATATCATTATCATTGCTAGGTTGAGCATCATCATGAACATTATTATTAACATTATCACTAGTTTCAGGTTCATTACCAGATTGAGTTTCAGCATCAGAAATAGAAATATCATTTGGATTCTTAGGTGTTTCAGTAATAGGTTCACTAGAAGCATGCAAAGTCCTATCATTTTTCTTTTTCATCCTTTTAGAAGGACTAGGTGCATCTATATTATTTCTCTGAGAATCTTTCTCAATTCTCTTAGGGTGGCCTTCAGGATACAAAGGTTCCTGAGTCATTCTACCTGTTCTAGTAGCCACTCTAACAACATTATCATTATTCTTACTATTCAATTCATTGAGCAAATCATTTTGATCTTTAAGTACTTGTTCTACTTGAGTGGTAACCATAGAAGCATGTTTATTAATAAGTTTAAGTTCACTTTTAACATTAGCCATATAATCACCCAAGTGTTCAAGCATATTTGAATTGTATTTTAATTGTCTACCAAAATAAGCATTAAAATCTTCTTGCTTAACCATAAATTTATCAAACTCATCTAAGCATGGGCTAGCAAACTTAGTAAATGGGATTTCAGCTTTATCATATCTATAGAGAGAATTTACCTTTACTACCTGTGTCGGGTTATCAGGACCACGAGTTTCTTCAATAGGTAATGGATTAAGATCATATGTTTCTTCAACAGGCGGTAAATTAACACCATGTATTTCTTCAATAGGAGGTAAATTCTTAACATCTTCAGCTTTAATACCTTTTTCTTTCATAGATTTCTTTGCCTCTTGCATATCTTCAGGACCGAGAAATAGAATACCCCTCTTCTTCGGAGTTGGCTTAGGAATAGGATCAGGAATTGGCTCGGGAGGTGTCCAATTATTTTCATTTGTCAACATATTATTCAATAGAATTTCAGCTTCATTCGATGTTCTTTCCCTGAAAACAGAACCAACACAACTATCCAGGTAATCTCTGGAAGCATCGGTTAGTCCATTATAAAGATATCAAATATTTCATTTTTCTTAAGAGGATGATCAGGCAAAGCATTAAGTAATTGGAGAAGCCTCCCCCAAGCTTGTGGGAGACTCTCTTCTTCAATTTGCACAAAATTATACATATCCCTTAAAGCAGCTTGTTTCTTATGAGCAGGGAAATATTTAGCAGAGAAGTAATAAATCATATCCTGGGGACTACGCACACAACCAGGATCAAGAGAATTAAACGATATCTTAGCATCACCCTTTAATGAGAACGGAAATATTTTAAGGATATAAAAGTAACGAGTTCTCTCATCAGTAGTGAACAGGGTGGCTATGTCATTTAATTTAGTAAGATGTGCCACAACAGTTTCAGATTCATAGCCATGAAAAGGATCAGATTCAACAAAAGTAATTATATCAGGATCAACCTAGAATTCATAATCCTTATCGGTAACAGAGATAGGTGAAGTAGCAAAAGCAGGGTCAGGTTTCATCCTAGCATTTAGAGATTGCTTATTCCATTTAGCTAATAACCTCTTAAGTTCGTGTCTATCCTTGCAAGCTAAAATAGCTAAAGAAGCTTCTTTATCAAAAACATAACCCTCAGGAATAACAGGCAAGTCTTCATCATCAATTTCATCAGTATTATCAGATTCAATATTTTCAATCTCTCTAGCCCTAGCAAGTTGTTCATCAAGAAATTCACCAAGTGGCACAGTAGTATCAAGCATGGAAGTATTTTCATCATAAGTATCATGTATAGCAGAGTGGCATCATCAATAACATGCGACATATCAGAACGAATAGCAGAAGCAGGTTTAGGTGTCGCAAGCATTCTCAAAATAGAAGGTGAATCAAGTGCAGAGCTAGATGGTAGTTCCTTACCTCCCCTCGTAGTTGAGGGATAAATCTTGGTTCTTCGATCTTTCAAGTTCTTCATAATGATAAGCAGATATAAATCCCAAGTGACTCAAAGAATAGAGCTATGCTCCCCGACAACGGCGCTAGAAAATAGTCTTGATAACCCGCAAGTATAGGGGATCACAACAGTTTCTGAGGGTAAAGTATTCAACCAAAATTAATTGATTTGACACAAGGGGAGCCAAATAATACTCTCAAGTATTAGCAGCTGAGTTGTCAATTCAACCACACCTCGAAACTTAATATCTGTAGCAAAATATTTAGTAGCAAAGTAATATGATAGTAGTGGTAACGGTAGCAAAAGGTAACAGTAGTAAAAGTCATGTTTTCGGTATTTTGTAGTGATGATAGCAATAGCAACGGTAAAGTAAATAAGCGGAGAACAATATACGGAAAGCTCATAGGCAATGGATCAATGATGGAGAATTATGCCGGATGCGGTTCATCATGTAATAGTCATAACCTAGGGTGACACAGAACTAGCTCCAGTTCATCAATGTAATGTAGGCATGTACTCCGAACATAGCCATACGTGCTTATGGAAAAGAACTTGCATGATATCTTTGTCCTACCCTCCCGTGGCAGTGGGGTCCTTACGGAAACTAAGGGATATTAAGGCCTCCTTTTAATAGAGCACCGGAACAAAGCATTAACACATTGTGAATACATGAACTCCTCAAACTACGGTCATCACCGGTAAGTATCCCGATTATTGTCACTTTGGGGTTAACGGATCATAACACATAATAGGTGACTATAGACTTGCAAGATAGGATCAAGAACACTCATATATTGATGAAAACATAATAGGTTCAGATCTGAAATCATGGCACTCAGGCCCTAGTGACAAGCATTAAGCATAGCAAAGTCATAGCAACATCAATCTCAGAACATAGTGCATACTAGGGATCAAGCCCTAACAAAACTAACTCGATTACATGATAGATCTCATCCAACCCATCACTGTCCATCAAGCCTATGATGGAATTATGCATGCACGGTGGTGAGCATCATGAAATTGGTGATGGAGGATGGTTGATGATGACGATGGCGATGGATTCCCCTCTCCGGAGCCCCAAACGGACTCCAGATCAGCCCTCCTGAGAGGCTTTAGGGCTTGGCGGTGGCTCCGTATCGTAAAACGCGATGAATTCTTCTCTCTAATTTTTTTCTCCCCGAAACACAATATATATAGTTGGAATTGGAGCGGAGGAGCTCCAGGGGGCCCATGAGGTAGGGGAGCGCCCCCACCCTCATGGACAGGTGGTGGGCCCCCCTGGCCTTTATATTTTTCAGGTATTTTTTATATTTTCCAAAAAATTTCTTCGTGAAGTTTCAGGTCATTCCTAGAACGTTTGTTTCCGCACATAAATAACACCATGGTAATTCTGCTGAAAACAGCGTCAGTCCGAGTTAGTTCCATTCAAATCATGCAAGTTAGAGTCCAAAACAAGGGCAAAAGTGTTTGGAAAAGTAGATACGACGGAGACGTATCACACACCACGTCCTACACTTGCCAAAACTTCGTCCCTCCTTTTCTCTGTTTTTCGCACACTCGACATTGTGTGGGCATTTTGAAAATAGCATATCTTTTTGACTGTGCATCATATGAAGATGTGCTATGCATGAATGTTGATCAGCATGATGTTAACTGGCTGGTAGTTCCAGTTTCGACCATGAATAAAACTTCCAGCATGATGTTAACACTATTTGAAAAGGCCGTGTTAATATAAATGCTCTGCCTCTGAAAGTTGCAGTTTCTTATCTGAAACCGAACTTGGAGTTTCTTATCTAAAACTGAAACTTGCAGTTTCTTCTCTGAGAATCAGATTGTCTACAATTTTATACTCCTATGAAACTACATTTTTTAAGTGCTAAAAATAGATCTCTAGAATTCATAAAATACTTCATATGTTTAATACTGCAAATCTGAAATTCGAAAGACATTCATATATGAAAGTACTCTCAAAATACACAACACAAAACACATTTCACAACCTGCAAATACTAACAACCCTAAGCTCCTCCTGACAATTCACAACCTGCCCGACTATTGGTCTGGGGGGATCCCTCCTATTCCTTGGCGTCAGACAGCCGCCCCATGAGACGATGTGAACAACGAGGGAGAGGATGGCGGGGAAGCGTCGTCGGGCCAACTGTTTTTCTCCTCTTGCAGTTGGGTTCAGTCGACGAAGACTCCACCAGCGCGCTCTGGCACGACACCCTCACAAACGGCACCCTATAGATGCTCGATCCTTCAATCCCTGGTGGATGCTTCATCTGGGATCAATACTCCCACCACAGCTCCCTCACGATCGGATTTGTTGAATCTGTTTGCTCCATGGCCCACAGGAGCAGCTCTATGTACTCTCGCGCGACTCCCTCCGAGAGTATCGCCGCCTTTTCGCTTTGTTGCAGATATTTGGCCATGGATGTCGCCGGTGCCGCTAGTTGGTCCTTGTTGTCAAACCAAGACTGTATCTCCAACATCCTAGCTAGCTTCACACGGTCGCCGTCTACGATCCTCACGTATCGGTTGTACTCCTCGATCGATCTACTTCTCCACAGCACCTTCACTCGCCGATGGTGGTTTTTGAATGGAAGAGGAGAGGAGCAGCGCTGGTTTTGGTTTAGAATGGGAGAGGAGCGACGCTGGTTTTGGATTGGAACAGGAGAGGAGGGGCGGTGGTTTTGAAATGGAAGAGGAGAGGAGCGGCGCTGGATTTAGATTGGAACAGGAGAGGAGCGGCGGTGGTTTAAGAGGAGAAGAGGAGAAGAGCGGCGCTGGTCTGGGAAGTATTTTTTTGTTTTACGTATTTTGGCTCAAAGTTTGACCACATACTGTATTTGACAAGCAAAATGTGAATGCATGTCACCAAAAATTGTATCGTTTGGTTTGTATCTGAATGTACTTTCAAATTATATTATTTTTGCAACGTATAACATATATTTTATTTGCGAAAATCATGGTCAATTATGGCCCAGAATAAAAGGGAGACTAGTTAATGTGGGGTCGCTTTCTTAATTGAAGGGTAACTTGATTTTGATTTTGATCCAGTCACAGCGCGCCGGCCCTCTTGTCCAATCCTAAATCGCTGCTGCACGCTCCTCTCCCTCTTCTCCATTGAAAAACCACCGCCTCTCCTCTCCATCATCTCCATTCCAAAACCACTGTCTTGCCTCTCCCTCTTATCCATTGCCAAACCACCTCCTCTCTCCTCGGACGAGGATCTATGG
Source organism: Triticum aestivum (assembly GCF_018294505.1). Taxonomy (NCBI): domain Eukaryota; kingdom Viridiplantae; phylum Streptophyta; class Magnoliopsida; order Poales; family Poaceae; genus Triticum; species Triticum aestivum. The sequence continues at coordinate 70,610,546 of NC_057800.1, forward strand.
AGGGGATGCAGCAGCGAATCAGGCAGATTGCCTACGGTGACCAGGCAAAGTTAGCCAGGTTGAAGGAGATCCTTACTTGGTTTGACAATGAGTGGGAGATTTCGAGGACGGTGAGGGCCATGTAGCAATGTATGCAAAAGAGTGAGACGACGGTGATGAGGGCGGCGATGTACTCCTCGGCGGCAGTCACGTTGTAGTCCTTCGAGTTCATCGAGTATCTCCTCTGGGCGATGGAGCAGACAGATTCTCCCGAGGCGAAAGTCAGACAGAGGTGGTGGGCGTACAGGTCAAAGGTCGAGCACCCAGAGGATAACGAATCGATCGAGTACGGTGTGCCGTTCGTGAGGGTGGAGAGCCAACCGGAGCCACAGTAGTATTCGTTCTCCAACCGCAAGAGGAGGCCAGATGGCGCGACATCGCTTCCCCATCGTTCTCCATGGTTCCCTCGACGCTCGCCTCATTTCACCAGCTTCGGTAGGGTTTAAGGTAAGCTTTGCACTAACCTAATCTTCCATCTGCTCATGCTTACAATCAGTGTGACAACTAATAAAAATCATGCTTACAATCAGTCTCCGAGTAATACGCCAATCACCCTAAAATAGCTCTAGACCTTTGGGTGAAAGTTGTGACACTATGTACAAATAAATAAAAATAGATTGGTGCTTCTTTCAGAAAAGAGTACACCCCTAGAAAACTGCCAATATAAGCTATTAGTATTTTTTTTAAGTCTAAGCTACTAGTATTTGATTAGAGGATTTGCTGCCGAGAAAGATCCATCCAAAGTGAGCGCCACACATCCCACTGATGGTGGTGGATGCCAATGCTTAGATGGAGCTGGGTTGGTGTTGGTAATTTTTACTTGGCACCTCGCACTCTGCATATATGCTGGTTCCATCCGTACATTTGTGCAGTTCCACCAAAATGCAGCTGAATAACCCTGTTCACACAGATAATGAAAAGGCATGATTAGATTATAGTGGCACTAGTTGATTAAACATAGACTAATAAACAGAAGAAAATATTACATCATATTGGAAATCGACCCAAGTCTCCCCGATACACCTTCTGCCAGTGATGAACATCAGTGTACAACGGTAGTACAAGGAGGGACCTTGAGACATTCAAATCTCTATTTTTGTGTAGATGAGCTAAAATTAAGAACCCCGGTTTGCAGAAACGCTTAAACATTAACAATGGGACTAGTTGATGAAACATGGATTAACAAAGAGAAGCACTTTCTTTATCTACATTGGAAATGAAATGATAGAGAGGACACTCGCTCTATTTTAACTATATTATTACTTCATTTTATCAGTGACACTAGGGTCGAGAAGGTGGCAAACGAGGTGTACCATGCGTCGCAAGGATGAAGGCCAGGGTGCTTAGACTGGGATGCTGAAGCTGGCTCTTTCAGCCCCTATCTTCCCCCTGATGTTTCTGTGGTAGCATTTGGTTTGTAATCCAAACTTGGTCGAGTTGGTGTTGCGTCCCCCTACCTGCCTAGCTTATGTGGCGAACTTGTCTCCTGCTAGTACTCAGTCCGTTCTAGTAGTAGTTGCATAACTGCCCGTTTACACTAAGATGTTGTCGGATAATGGTTCTCTATGGTTGGGTTTCTTTAATGAAATCGGAGGGAACCCCTGTTTCGATATATTAAAAAAACAGTGGCACTAGCGGTGCCTAAACATTGCCTCAAATTAATAGTGCCACTAGATTAAGGTGCAAAATAATAACATCACTGCTTTATCATGGCAGTGCCAAAACAGTAGCACAAGAGCAGGATCAACATGCAAGATCTTTGGCAAATGGTTAGACCAAAAAGGAACATACCTCATGATGGGAGCCATATCTGTAGTCAACGCCATCGTAGAAGGGATGACACCAGTCACCAACATGGATGATTCAATTAATGGGACCTTTTGGTGCAGTTCACCTAAAATGAAGCAATGGCCCATGAGCTAGCAGCTTCTTCTTTTTTTTAAGAAAAGGGCTTCAGCCCAGGTTCCATTTCCATCAGAAAATGGAACCCACAGAGCTTCTTCTTCATTAGTTGCAATAAAATTGAGCAACATCAAGGTTGGTCGTGAAGCTCCTGGAGAGTAGGCGGACCAGGACAGTTGCATCTCTAACGAAAAGAAGCAACTTATCTTAATGGGAAATTTAGCAGGACATGAAAAAAAGTGCCATTCATTCATATTACTGGAGGCATTACATTGAAAACAACATTGGTTTAACGTGTCCTTACTTTTAACAGTGCGACTGCTACATTTTACCAGTAGCATTACCTAAGAGCGGCTTGGGGCAACAAACATCAGAAGAGGATATCTGGGTTGGTCCCATTTTTGTTCGGTATATAGCCACCTTATACTGTGTGAGGCTAGAAAATCTAGTGTTGGACTTACTCTCTTGACTTGTCCCCCAGTCCACACTTTCTTTCCCTTTTCAACCAATAGATCGGGTTTATATTGAGTTTGTACTGCGTTCCCTTTATTTCCCTATTAGACCTTGAGACCAGTTGGATAGCCAGTCTCTGCTACTTTTCGCCCCCATTATTTCCTCTTTCGACCAAGTCCTAGATTCAGGTAATAAATCTTCCCCCACCCCCACCCCCTTTCTTCCTTGTTTGAACCAAGTACTACTAGATTCGAGTGCATGAACTAGTTTTACTTCTTAACAGTAAAAAATTAGGTGGTTTACGAACAGCCAATCGATCCTATCTACACGAGGGGGCCTGAGAAATAGTAAAAGATACAAATGCAGCAACGTTAGGAGCTCGGGAAGTAGAGAAAGGCCGGTTTCAAAGGAAGTTATACCTAAGGGTCACCGGGGTGTGGCTAGGTGGGCGGCGGGAGGCCGGATCTGCCCACACTACGGCAGCAAGGAAAATGGGTGGGAGGCCCTCCCTCGCCAGTGATGCTTGGGAGAGAACGGCAAGGCACGCTGATCGGGACACGCCAACAGTGGGTAAGAGCCGTCGCCAAGGACGACCGCGTGAACATTGCACCTTCTCACCTTCCCCGACGGAGAGGATCCGACTGGATCTGTGACCAGCGGTGAGTAGAAAGAGAGAGTGTGGCCACCGCTATCGTGTTTAGATCTGGAGAGGACGAGACAGTGTGAAGAGAGCAACACTAGCAAGCAAGCGCGGAGGCTCCTGCCTATATAGTGGAGTACTAGTTTTCTTTTGTCTACCGGCCGGAGCCGGCTTGACCTCGGCAATGACTATCGAGAAGTATTCATGCACGTGCCCCGGAGGCGCAGTTGTCGTTATTTTGATCTAAAGCACCAGATTATAACATATAACGCGCAAAAATGCAACATGACAAAAAATCATAACCTCACTGCCCAAAGGAGACAAGATGAATCCCGTCAGACAAACTAGACGAGGATCAAAGCTCAAATTAAAGATAAACTCGTAGAAAAGGGGTCCGTCGATAGATGTCCTAATTAACATAGCCGGCTTGACCTAGATGGTAGCCGAGTAGTCTTCGTGCATGTGCCCCCAATGACTAGCCCAACTCAGTTGTTGTTGCTTAACACTCGCAGTAATCCGAAGCACATGACACCTAATTTTGCGAGATGACAAGAAACATTTTTTTAGATTTCTCACCAGAACTATAGCCCTGTAGAACACAGCCTGCACGATATGTAGACGACAACCAATCTAGGCATGTCTGCTGGAGTCTAGTCACATGAATGGACGAACTGATCTTCCGTGTCTTGCAGGGATCGTCCAGGTACCAAAGTATGTACTTCTATTAACTCACCCGACTTGGGGGGCCGGGGAGTGTCCCTATGGTCGGTTCTCAATTGCGGTCCCACATGTGTGTGAAAACACAATATGACGCGCCTTCCATTCGGAGAGCGGCGTGCCAGACCGACCGACCGTCTGGGGTGCGACGCAAACGCGACGGGCGTGCTGTATACTCCGTACATGTGTACCGCCGTTTTCTTTAGGCTTTGCTCCATGGAGCAATCCATGGATACAAAATTAGTATACTGTACTACTCCCCCCGTCCCTAAATATTTGTCTTTCTAGATATTTTAACAAGTGACTACATATGGAGCAAAATGAGTGAATCTACACTCCAAAATATGTCTACATACATCCGTGTGTGGTAGTCCATTTGAAATGTCTAGAAAGACAAATATTTAGGAACAAAGAGAGTATTTAAAAGTCGAGGGCAGGGCTTTTCCCGCGCGGTAGGTGGGGCAGTTCTGCCTAGTCGGTTCGACAGAGACGCGGGAAGAGGAGGGAGTAGGCTGCTGCAAACATAGGGCTGTGTGATTTTACAGTGAGTTGCTATTGGATAGGTGGGGCCCGGTGATTTAACTTTCCATTATCATTTTAGCTGTGGCACTATGACCGGCTTGAGTCTCCCGATTCCTGACCACCTCCATACAGGTGCCTCTCCCAATGCTCCACCATGTAGAGGCTGGCTCTTGCTTGAGAGCCCACTCTCCACTTTTTCCTTGCCTCTTTCCCCCACATATGCAAAAATGCCATGTAAAGCGGGCTTATAGCCCACTATTGTACTTGATCCTAAAGGTGCTAAGCCTGCCACATAGGCATAAAGTCTGATGTGGCAAGTTAATTAAGAAGAGATAGACTAGTTTGGTGACCCCAAGAAGAAACCATGATAAGCGCATGTACCTAGATAAAGCAAACTTAGCAACAAAAAACTAAGCACCTATGCATGGGGGACTTTAGTTGCTAAGCCATTTAATGCCCATAGCACCTCATCTAAGCACCATTTCATTGGAAGAGGTCACTCCTTGGGAAATGCAATAAATACTATGAAGAAAAAGATAGAGAGAAGTAAACAAAAAATACTCTCATAGCCAACCTTATAGCTAACCTTGTTGTATCAGTGACTAAGTGATGACTATGTATGACATGCCAACATCAGATAGCCTAACGCACCATGTTAAATCTCCAAGGGCACGACCGCGCGAGCAAGGCGACGGTCATGGTAGGCGCAACCATGATACAGGCTGCTGGCAGCCCATGGATCTGAGATTGAACGCTCGCATGCTAAGTTGCTGAAAATTTGCAGAATAACCCTCCAGGATAGGATATTCACCCATAGGTCTAGAATCATGCCATGCAACCGTTCTATCTTAGACCCAAGGGCTCTCGGAAGCCCGTATCATGGGAGAATGGAAAGCTTCATATCACCTGTAATTTTCCTGATGCTTGACATGACATCGAAAGCCATTTAATTAGGCGTCGAGTTGACATGCCATCTAATTGGGCCCCCATAGTATTGTGCATGAATCCATTTATCCACCAGGCAAGCCACTACCCTGCCATTCGCACATGCCTCCCACTCGACATTTTTACAATCGATAAACCGCTCCTAGTCATCCCGTCATTTCACATTACGGTAGTCCCACTAATCCTAACCCTCCTCCCAAATCCATGGCGTCCCAAATCTCCATGATCGGCGGTGAGTACAAGGTTAGAACCATCACCGGCGATGATTTCAACATCATCTACACTCGTTCTTCCACAACGATGAAAGAATGCCTTGCTCGCTTCGAACACATGTTCGAAAACTCAAATGATGAGTGGGTCGCTGGGCTAGATGTTGAGTACACCATAGTCCTGGGAAGCGAGAAGAAACTAAAGGAGGCAGAGAAGAAGAAGCCCGCCGTGATCCAGGTTTGCGTGCATGACTTATGCTTGGTCTACCACATATGCCATGCCGAGTTGAGTGCAATGAATTTAAGAACTTCCTCAAGGTCGGCCGCGTCAAATTCATTACTGTAGACTTTAGGAACGACAAGAAAATCCTGGGTCAAATAGGCCTCGTTGTAGGCAACCCCTTCGACCTCCAGAAGGAAGGGCTGGTGCCCTCCCTTGATCAGTCTTCAATGCTGACCCTGGCAGGAGCCATGGTTCATCCTATGTACGGTGAACTGAAGAAAGCTCCGCACATGTTTCATCGTGCATGGCAGTGGATTGTACTAAATATAGACCACATCCACTACGCGGCAATGAATGGCTACCTTTGTTTCAATATCTACAAGGGTTGGACGAAGAGCAAGAGCCAAGTGTGCGGTTCAAGCAAAGAAGTATCGCCCAAGAGGAAGAGGGACAAGGACGAAGTCGAGGACGTGGACGAGGAATCTGAGTAAGGTGGCAGTGTCGTTGCTAATGGTGGTTCTAATGCAGTGTCTACCAGATTAGTTGCTTAGTTTAATTTCTGGTGTGCTCAGTTTTATTTGAGGGGTGTGTTATGCTGAGCCCCCAGCAGAACTATGTTATGTTTCTTCTCGTTATATTTCGTACATTTCATCTTTTAGTTGGTATAGTACTACCACTCGTTTCTTGACATTATATACGTACAATATATATGGCCAACATCATATAGCCAGCAGTTTAGTTGTCAAAGAATTTCAGGGTGCTTAATTTTGTCAAAGAATTCCAGGCTGCTTAGTTTTATTTGAGGGGTGTGTTGTGCTGGACACCATTAACTTATCATTGTGAGAATCGCCTTATTTTTGTCATGTAACATGGACAACGGGTTTGACGTGAAAATAACAATGTCTAATGGCATTTCTGAGCAAACATCTAACTTAACGATGGCATTTTTAGATATCTAATTGCATTTTTGAGCAGCCATCTCACGAATTGATGCGTTTTTTGTTGTCCGATTTGGAAGGGCACACATTAACAATCAACAAAGTCATTTTGGAACAAGTGTTGTCACATTACAATCGGAAACACAAGTATTATTGAAACCGTGGGCATTCTATTTACCATTTATGTGCTGCCACACATCCCTTTTTTTATTAGCTAGGAGTCATCATGCAGGGTAGCTATTTGAGTACGGGAAGCATGCGATCAGACCCCTGCGTGTGCTTATCGGGAGGAGAACCCTTTGACCACCATCTGTCATCCACCTCTCTCCCAAGGTCTCCATTAATGGCGCCCTAATAACCCACAAGTATAGGGGATCGCAACAGTTTTCTAGGGTAGAGTATTCAACCCAAATTTATTGATTCGACACAAGGGGAGCCAAAGAATATTCTCAAGTATTAGCAGCTGAGTTGTCAATTCAACCACACCTAGAAACTTAATATCTGCAGCAAGGTATTTAGTAGCAAAGTAATATGATAGTAGTGGTAACGATAGCAAAAGTAACGGTAGCCAAAGTAATATTTTTGGTGTTTTGTAGTGATTGTAACAATAGCAACAGAAAAGTAAATAAGCGAAGAACAATACATGGAAAGCTCGTAGGCATTGGATCAGTGATGGAGAATTATGCCGGATGCGGTTCATCATGTAACAGTCATAACATAGGGTGAGACAGAACTAGCTCCAATTCATCAATGTAATGCAGGCATGTATTCCGAATATAGTCATACGTGCTTATGGAAAAGAACTTGCATGACATCTTTTGTCCTACCATCTCGTGGCAGCGGGGTCCTAGCGGAAACTAAGGGATATTAAGACCTCTTTTTAATAGAGTACCGGACCAAAGCATTAACACATAGCGAATACATGAACTCCTCAAACTACGGTCATCACCGGGAGTGGTCCCAATTATTGTCACTTCGGGTTTGCCGGATCATAGCATATAGTAGGTGACTATAGACTTGCAAGATAGGATCAAGAACTCTCATATATTGATGAAAACATAATAGGTTCAGATCTGAAATCATGGCACTCGGGCCCTAGTGACGAGCATTAAGCATAGCAAATCATAGCAACATCAATCTCAGAACATAGTGGATACTAGGGATCAAACCCTAACAAAACTAACTCGATTAGATGATAAATCTCATCCAACCCATCACCGTCCAGCAAGCCTACGATGGAATTACTCACGCATGGCGGTGAGCATCATGAAATTGGTGATGGAGGAAGGTTGATGATGACGATGGCGACAGATTCCCCTCTCTGGAGCCCCGAACGGACTCCACATCAGCCCTCCCAAGAGAGTTTAGGGCTTGGCGGTGGCTCCGTATCGTAAAACACGATGAATCCTTCTCCTTGATTTTTTTCTCCCTGAAAGTGAATATATGGAGTCAAGGTTGAGGTCGGTGGAGCGTCAGGGGGCCCACGAGGCAGGGGGCGCGCCCAGGGGGTAGGGCGTGCCCCCCACCCTCGTGGATAGGTGGAGGCCCCCTGACATGGATTCTTCTTCCAGTATTTTTAATATATTCCAAAATAATTCTCCATTGATTTTTAGGTCATTTCGAGAACTTTTATTTCTGCACAAAAATAACAGCATGGCAATTCTGCTGAAAATAGCGTCAGCCCGGGTTAGTTCCATTCAAATCATGCAAGTTAGAGTCCAAAACAAGGGCAGAAGTGTTTGGAAAAGTAGATACGACGGAGATGTGTCAACTACCCCAAGCTTAAACCTTTGCTTGTCCTCAAGCAATTCAGTTGATAAACTGAAAGTGATAAAGAAAAACTTTTACAAACTATGTTTGCTCTTGTTGTTGTAAATATGTAAAGCCAGCATTCAAGTTTCCAGCAAAGATTATGAACTAACCATACTCACAATAACATTTAGGTCTCAAGTTTACTCATATCAATGGCATAATCAACTAGCGAGCAATAATAATAAATCTTGAATGAAAACACTTTCTCAAAACAATCATGATATGATATAACAAGTAGGTATCTCGCTAGCCCTTTCTGAGACCGCAAAACATAAATGCAGAGCACCTTTAAAGATCAAGGACTGAGTAGACATTGTAATTCATGGTAAAAGAGATCCAGTCAAGTCATACTCAATGTAATCTACCAGTAATGGATGCAAATGATAGTGGTGCTCTCCAACTGATACTTTTTAATAAGAGGATGATGAATCAACATAAAAGTAAATGGATAGGTCCTTCGCAGAGGGAAGAAGGGATTTGTAGAGGTGCCAGAGCTCGGTTTTGAAATAGATATGAATAATATTTTGAGCGGTATACCGTCATTGTCAACATAACAACCGAGAGATGGCGATATCTTCCATGCTACGCACATTATAGGCAGTTCCCAAACAGAATGGTAAAGTTTATACTCCCGCTCCACCAACAAGCATCAATCCATGGCTTGCTCGAAACAACGAGTGCCTCCAACTAACAACAGTCCTGGGGGAGTTTTGTTTGCAATTATTTTGATTTGATTTGCATAAATCATGGGACTGGGCATCCCGGTGACCAGCCATTTTCGCGTGAGTGAGGAGCGGTGTCCACTACTCTTGAGAATAACCTGCCTAACATGGATGATAAGGACAGCCCTAGTTGATACATGAGCTATTCGAGCATACAAAACGGAATGTTTATTTGAAGGTTTAGAGTTTGGCACATACAAATTTACTTGGAACGGCAGGTAGATACCGTATATAGGTAGGTATGGTGGACTCATATGGAACAACTTTGGTGTTTATGGAATTGGATGCACAAGCAGTATTCCTGCTTAGTACAAGTGAAGGCTAGAAAAAGACTGGGAAGCGACCAGCTAGAGAGTGACAATAGTCATGAACATGCATTAAAATTAATCAACACTGAATGCAAGCATGAGTAAGATATAATGTACCATGAACATAAATATCGTAGAGGCTATGTTGATTTTGTTTCAACTACATGTGTGAACATGTGCCAAGTCAAGCCACTCGAATCATTCAAAAGAGGATACAACCCTATCATACCACATCACAACTATTTTAATAGCATGTTGGCACGCAAGGTAAACCATTATAAGCTCCTAGCTAATTAAGCATGGAATAAGCAACTATAATCTCTAATTGTCATTGCAAACATGTTTATACATAATAGGCTGAATCAGGAATGATGAACTAATCATATTTACAAAAACAAGAGAGGTCGAGTTCATACCAGCTTTTCTCATCTCAATAAGTTCATCATATAATCATCATTATTGCCTTTCACTTGCACGACTGAATAGTGTGGATAATAATAATAGTGCACGTGCATTGGACTAAGCTGGAATCTGCAAGCATTCAATTCAAGAGAGAAGACAAAGTAATATGGGCTCTTTGTTGGATCAACAATAATGCATATAAGAGCCACTCAATCATTTTAATCATGGTCTTCTCCTCTCAACCCCCAAATAACAAGAAAAGAAATAAAACTATTTACATGGGAAAGCTCCCAACAAGCAAAAGAAGAATGAGAAATGTTTTGGGTTTTCTTTTTAATTACTACTACTATAGGCATGGAAAGTAAACTAGCTAAAAGCTACAACTAATTATTTTCGTTTTTCTTAAGGTTCATTAAACACACAAGAAGTAAGCATAAAAAGGTAAATAAACTAGCATGGATGATACAATGAAAAAGTATGAGCACCGACACCTAGCATGAGTGTGTGAACATGAATGTAATGTCGGTGAGAAATACGTACTCCCCCAAGCTTAGGCTTTTGGCCTAAGTTGGTCTATGGCCACGGCTGGCCTGGTGGATATCCAAAGTTGTAGCTGGGGTCATACTGAGATGCAGCGGCAATTGCCTGATGATCTGCAGCTTGGAGGCGAGATGTCTCCGCCCTCCTCTCGTACTCGGTCACCTCCTCCCTGGTTATAAAATATCGCCCCTTTGCCTGAAAGTCAAAGAAAGTAGGAGCAGGGAGAGTGACGTGATAGGTGCGTTGTCTGTCAAAGATTAGTCGGTACTACAGGAACTGATCGTTCCTCTCAACAAACTGATGACGAACCATAGCCTCATAATCTAGATAAGAAGGAGGCAACTCAATATCATGTCCACGTATGTGTATCTCAAGAAAGTTAGCTATACGGGTTGCATAAATTCCACCAAAGAAATCTCCATGAATACGATTATTATGCAACCTACGTGCAACGATATCCCCCAAGTTGTATTGTTTATCTCCTAAGACAGCGCTTCTGAGAATGCTAAGATCAGGCACACACATGTGACATGCTTCATCTTTACCATTAATGCATCTATGTATGAAGAGAGCAAAATAATGTATAGCAGGAAAATGAATGCTCCCTATGGTAGCTTGCGTCACATCCCTAGATTCAGACTTGCGAGGTTCACTAACATCACCCCATTAAGGTAGTTTACAAGCAGTGGTAAAATCTTCTAAGTCCATTGTGTAAGATTTATCATAAAGATCAAACAGGACAGTTTGAGAATTGCGTGATGATGAAAATTTAAACCTTCCCACAAATGAATACGTTAAATAGAGGTATTGGCGACACTTATCTGCCTCGAAGCTCTCAAGATCGGCATTACGCACATAAGCTTCAAATTCCTCCTTGATTTCTGCTCGAACCATGAAGTCCTCTAACAACCATTCACAGGGCCGCACTTGAGCATCCCTTGGTGGTTCCTCGTCCGCATCGCGTATTGCGAGTCTGGGTGCTTGCTTCCTTGAAGAACAACCTTGGTACATTTTCCTAAACATATTTATTCCTTTGAAAAATTTCTGAAATTTTTAGTAACTTCGAAATAAAAGTGAACCAAACTCAACAAAATTTGTAGCAACTACTCCTACAAGTGCCTAGAGACAATATCATGCATCAAAACTACTTTTGACCACATAAATTTGACATGCAAGCTCAAGAACAGGGTCACCTAAGCAGCAAAAATATGCAATGAATAAAGCACTAGAACAAAAACTAATTGGACCATTGGAGGAGTCACATACCAAAGAACAATCCCCCAAAGCAAGTTTGTAAATGGAGCTTTGAGCAAGGAGATCAAAAATGGTAGCAAGATGAGCTTGGACTCAGGTTTGAGCTGGCTAGTGATGTTTGTGGGAGGAAGAAGGAGTGTGTGGTAGCTGGAATAAGTGGAGGGGAGCCACCATGGGCCCACGAGGCAGGGGGGCGCACCCTCCACCCTTGTGGCAAGGTGCTTGCTCCCCCTGCTGTGTTCTTAGTGCCAGATATTCTCAAATATTCTAGAAAAAATCATATTTAATTTTCAAGGCATTTGGAGAACTTTTATTTTTGGGATATTTTGTATTGCATTGATAATTCAGAAAACAGACAGAAAAATACTATTTTTCTCTATTTAATATAAATAACAGAAAGTAAAAACAAGGTATGGAGAGTTGTGTTTTCTAAATTCATCCATCTCATGCTCATCAAAAAGAATCCACTAACAAGGTTGATCAGGTCTTGATAACAAACACATTCCGAGTAACATAGAACCGGAGAATTTTCGAATAACACTAGGTTACCTCAACGGGGATATGCACATCCCCAACAATAAGAATATCATATTTCTTCTTGACAATAGGAAGAGGAAATTCAAAACCTCCAAAAATAATCGATGGAATTTTTCCAATAGAGTTTATACTATGAACTTGAGGTTGTTTCCTCAGAAAGTGAACAGTATGCTCATTGCAATTAACATGAAAAGTGACATTGCCTTTGGTGCAATCAATAACAGCCCCTGAAGTATTCAAAAAGGGTCTTCCAAGAATAATAGACATACTATCGTCCTCGGGAATATCAAGAATAACAAAGTCCGTTAAAATAGTAACGTTTGCAACCACAACAGACAAATCCTCACAAATACCGACAGGTATAGCAGTTGATTTATTAGCCATTTGCAAAGATATTTCAGTAGGTGTCAACTTATTCAAATCAAGTCAACGAAATAAAGAGAGAGGCATAACAGTAACACCGGCTCCAAGATCACATAAACCAGTTTTAACATAGTTTCTTTTAATGGAGCATGGTATAGTTGGTACTCCTGGATCTCCAAGTTTCTTTGGTATTCCACCCTTAAAAGTATAATTATCAAGCATGGTGGAAATTTTAGCTTCCGACATCTTTCTTTTATTAGTAACAATATCTTTCATGTACTTAGCATAAGGATTCATTTTAAGCATATGAGTCAAACGCATACGCAAAAAGATAAGGCACAACAGGTAATTCATATCTAGGGGGCGAATCTTCATCATCACTTTCGTTAATATTATCAGTTTCAATAATTTCATTCTCTCTAGCCCTAGCAAGTTGTTCATCAAGAAATTTACCAAGTGGCACAGTAGTATCAAGCATAGAAGTAGTTTCATCATAAGTATCATGCATAGCAGAATTGGCATCATCTATAACATGTGACATATCAGAATTAATAGCAGAAGCAGGTATAGGTGTCACAAGTTTACTCAAAACAGAAGGTGAATCAAGTGCAGAGCTAGATGGCAGTTCCTTACCTCCCCTCGTAGTTGAGGGATAAATTTTTGTTTTAGCATCTTTCAAGTTCTTCATAGTGAGCAGCATATATAAATCCCAAGTGACTCAAAGAATAGAGCTATGGCCCCGGCAACGGCGCCAAAAATAGTCTTGATAACCCAAAATTATAGGGGATCGCAACAGTTTTCGAGGGTAGAGTATCCAATCCAAATTTATTGATTCGACACAAGGGGAGCCAAAGAATATTCTAAAGTATTAGCAGCTAAGTTGTCAATTCAACCACACCTGTAAACTTAATATCTGCAGCAAGGTATTTAGTAGCAAAGTAATATGATAGTAGTGGTAACGACGGCAAAAGTAACGGTAGCAAAAGTAATCTTTTTGGTGTTTTGTAGTGATTGTAACAATAGCAACGGAAAAGTAAACAAGCGAAGAACAATATATGGAAAGCTCGTAGGCATTGGATCAATGATGGAGAATTATGCTGGATGCGGTTCATCATGTAACAGTCATAACATGGGGTGAGACAGAACTAGCTCCAATTCATCAATGTAATGTAGGCATGTATTCCGAATATAGTCATACGTGCTTATGGAAAAGAACTTGCATGACATCTTTTGTCCTACCCTCCCATGGCAGCGGGGTCCTAGTGGAAACTAAGGGATATTAAGGCCTCCTTTTAATAGAGTAGCGGACCAAAGCATTAACACATCGTGAATACATGAACTCCTCAAACTACGTTCATCACAGGGAGTGGTCCCGATTATTGTCACTTCGGGGTTGCCAGATCATAACACATAGTAGGTAACTATAGACTTGCAAGATAGGATCAAGAACTCTCATATACTGATGAAAACATAATAGGTTCATATCTGAAATTATGACACTCGGGCCCTAGTGACAAACATTAAGCATAGCAAAGTCATAGCAACATCAATCTCAGAACATAGTGGATAATAGGGATCAAACCCTAACAAAACTAACTCGATTACATGATAAATCTCATCCAACCCATCACCGTCCAGCAAGACTACGTGTGGAATTACTCACGCACGGCGGTGAGCATCATGAAATTGGTGATGGAGGAAGGTTGATGATGACGATGGCGAGGGATTCCCCTCTTCGGAGCCCCGAACGGACTCCAGATCAGCCTCCCGAGAGAGTTTAGGGCTTGGCGGAGGCTCCATATCGTAAAACGCAATGAATCCTTCTCCTTGATATTTTTTCTCCCCGAAAGTTAATATATGGAATCAAGGTTGAGGTCAGTGGAGCGTCAGGGGGCCCACGAGGCAGGGGACGCGCCCAGGGGGGCAGGGCGTGCCCCACCCTCGTGGACAGGTGGAGGCCCCCCTGATGTGGATTCTTCTTCCAGTATTTTTTATATATTCCAAAATAATTCTCCATTGATTTTCAGGTCATTCTGAGAACTTTTATTTCTGCACAAAAATAACACCATGGCAATTCTGCTGAAAACAGCATCAGTTCGGGTTAGTTCCATTCAAATCATGCAAGTTAGAGTCCAAAACAAGGGCAAAAGTGTTTGGAAAATTACATACGACGGAGACGTATCACGCCCGAGCCTCTATTTAATGGCGTGGCAATGTCTCACACGACTGAGATTTAAGAGAGAGAAAAGGAAATTTGAAAAGAAAATTTTGCACGGATCTTGATGTAAGATCCGACGGACCTATATAGCATCTACTGTGACTTATAGCAAGACTGATGAATATATATAAGGACCACGAGAGTGGATAATAATTGTCTTACATAATTAGGAAGATAATTAAAAAGGCACATGCGGTTACGCCCGAAATACACAAGGGCAAAAGAAGAAGGAAGACGCATACAACGATCTGGCTCGCTGATCTCTACTTTCTTTATGCGCTGCAGGTCGCAGAGACTAGTTCTCGCGGTCGGCGATGATCTCTTTCATCAGTTTCATGTCCTTAATACACTGCTTGGCAGCATCCGTGGATTCCTCCACCAGCCTATTGCGCTCGATGTGGAGCATGGCATTCTCGTCCATAAGTTTCTTGATGATGACGCCCGTCCTCTGCAACACGGCAGCGGTCTCCTCCTCCTGCTTCGCCCTTCCGGCGATCTTCGCCCTCAGCAGGTCGCGCTCGCCCCAGAGCTTCGCATTGCCCTCCCCCAGTTACCGGATGATGCTGGTAGCCTCGTCCTGCATCCTCGCTCAGCCGGATATTTGATCCATCTGGCTGTGGAGTATCGCATGCATGCGCCTGTAAGAGTCCTCGCCTACCCGTGGAAATTTTTCCCAGACTGTCGCGGCGTGACGGGACCTCCCTGCTGCTTCGGCGGCGCGGCGGGACATCTCTGCTGCTTCCGCGGCGTTGCCGGACCAGTCTGCTACATCGACGGCGTGGTGGGACCTCCGTGCTGCTTCGGCGGCGCCGGCGGGGCCTCTGTGCTGCTACTGCTGCAGAACTGGACATGTCGGCTGCTTTTGCGGCAAGGCGGGACATCTCTCGTGCTTCCTCTTCCATGCTCACCTCTCCCTGGTGGAAATCTCTCGGCCCAGAACTCACGCTGCCTATGGCTTGATTGACTTGATTGTTTTTTGTGGATGAGGAGTTGAGGAGGAATGTGTAGTCATCTTAGCATAGTAGTATTTATAACCGAGTAGGAGTACTACTAATACGCTCCTAAGTGGGAAACCGTTTAGGTTGTGATCGGTGTGAACAAGTTTGCAATTAAATATAGCGCGGTAGTAGTAGTAATTTGGAATGTGACGAGACATGCTCAAAATTTATTGACGGTTCTAGTTTCGAAGTGCGGCACTATTCTCGGATGGCGTAACGTCGGCACGTTTTCTCGGCCGTGGTGTAGCATATGCCATGGTACTAGTTCTTTTTCTACTGCTGTGTACGTACAAAAACTGGCACCGTCAGATACATATCTACGCTTGGCGTTCGGATACATATTTGATGCATTACACCTATCTCTCGGGACTTCTCGCATGCATCGTCACTGCTCCCTAGGTCGATGCCACCCACATACAGTTGCACTCTCTCACACACGCATCGGTAGCTACGAACTGTAGTGTTCTCAACCATCCGATTGGCTCTATCATAGGTTTCACGTTGCTCCTTGCCCTTGAGATTGAGATGTTTTTAACACGGAGGCTAAGATGGAGGCGCGAGGTTTTGGTTAATGTGCAGGCCGCACATGGCACCAACACGACATGAGCTTCATCTGCCTGGTGCGCATGCAGTCGGGTGAGTTGTCCAAGTATAGACACAACCATGCCCTCGTTGGTATCCGTGCCTCGACTTTGGCTGGTCATAGTGGAGAGTAACATAGACCAGTTACTAGTCTATGTTACTAGTACCTTCATAGTGGGTAGTGTCATCTAGTATATGCATAATTTGGCGACGAGCGCTCTCCATATGTACCACTTTTTTTCTTTAATTACATCTTGTTAGTTTTGCTCCATGGCGCTATCCATCCATACTACTACTGTACAAATGTATACATTTTTTAAAAGGCTAGAGGGCGGGGCAGTCTAACTTGGTCCTTTTCACGAGAGGCGAGGGACTTTGTGATTTGATGGCTCATTACTGCTGGAAGGCGGGGCCTTGTGATTTGACTGCTCTCATAAATGTGCCGACGACCTGAGGAGGAGCAAAGAACCGTGCGGTATACTCAAGTTTTCCACTAGAGTATGATGAAGGAGCACGAAACACGGCAGCCCAGTGCCATATCCTCTACTCTCTACTCTTATTATATATTACTAGTAAGAGGCATTGTTCTATTGGAGATAAAGAATGATCTAATTTGCTAGTCATCTCATTTTTAGCATTGTTATATTCATGCCTCGCAGAGAATGTGACACGTGCGGTCAAATACTAGTTCTGCTACTGTACTACTTACTAGTCGTATTTAGTGTCACATTTTAACCATAAATGTGGGAGGATGTCGCGACAACGCCTCCACATGTGCCACGTGGCTTCATGAACTGTAAGAGAGACACCGTGTACCGTGCCATTATGTTTTGCACATACTCAAAGTACTAGTAAGGTACACGTGCATTGCACGCGTCAGATTTTGCAACCAAATTACGAATAAATACCACACTGTAGCCTGTAAGCTCTGAGTCATATATGCCTGATGTAGACCTTCGTTTAATTCTTATAGTTCATCTCCTTCAAAATCAATTAGTTTTTATAAAAAAAACCTAGGGCCTCTTTGATTCGTAGGATTTCAAAAACGCGGGAATAGGAAGAACATGGGATTAGAGTGGAATGTCGTCTTGAATCCTACAGGATGTTACGAGTGCTTGATTATGCATAGAAAAAACGCAGAATTCTTTCAAAGAGGTTTGAGTGGATGGGATGTTTCCTATGAAATCTAGTGCAAATCAATCATATGGAAAAACTCCTATGGTTTACAATCCTACGAATCAAACAACCAAGATAGGAAAAATTCCTAAGGATTAGAATCCTCCAAAATTCCTTGGAGAATCCTTTGAATCAAAGAAGCCCTTAATCTATTTTCTGATTCATGGAATTGTGCGTTGTAAAGCATAAAGTAAAAAAATGGCAATTCAACTAGAAAAAAAGTTTGGGCAGTTATGATACAAAAGATTCTAGAACAAAGGAGAACCACTATTGTTTTGAGATGTGTGCATTATGCTTAAGTTCAACCATGGAGTCTGCTAGATTGTACATGTGGCAAAATCTGGTGGGGGCTAGAAGATGGTGCGAGGGGCCGAGTGGAGGGAGACTATGAAGGAGTGCACAGCTGCGAGATCGATATTAAGAGAGAGGGGGCGAGAATGTGTGTTGTTACACGCAGTGGCGGAGCCATGAAAAATGTCCCATGAGCGAGGGGGGCAAGCATTGCTAATCCTTTACGAGGAGGGCCAATTCATCAACTTAAACCATTTTTACCAGCAATTGTCTAATGATCACATTCATATTAGCCTCGATATATAGTGATGTTAGGGGCGCAGGGCCCTTGCTGCCCGTGTCTTCGCCATTGTGCGCGCGTCTGAGTGATGAAGCGGAAGGCATGGATGATTAGAGGGGGGCGTTGGATATATAATTAATGTGGGTGTTTTAGCTATATATGTAATCCTATATAGAGAGGTATAGATTGATCGCTGTGGACGTGGGAAAGAGGGTGAGACCTCACTAGATATATAGATTGATCGGTTTTATGTGGAAAACTATGAAAGACCTAGTTGTATACACACACATAGAGGAACATCGATCGTTGCGCATGCACGTGAGAGATAAAGAATGCCCGATATGATGGAGAGGGGGATGTGTGTGTGTGTGCCTTCATGGGAGACCAACCTGAAGAAAAAGATTGCATGTGTGCGATGGATAATGCTGACTGGTAGTGTGTGTGCATGCATGCACGAGAGAAAGTTAGTGGTACAATTATAAAGAGAAGACCAATGTGTGGGTGTAAAAGACTAGGTGAGGTCATAATGAATGTAAAGTTTAATTCAAATATTTGGATAAGAGATCATGATGTTTGAAACCCATGCATGCATGAATATAACGGAGATCTGTGCGGTGTGGTTCAGAAACGAGCATGTTGCAATGTATACAAATTGAACAAGGTCAGATTGGTTTGAATTTGAGATAACGATGACAGACATCGTTTGGCCACATTGCATCCGTGCATGGACACACTATTCTAATTGGAGATGATGGGCGGCTTTCACATCACATATCTATGTCTACACCCCTATATATATTTTATATTTTATATTTTTTATATAGTGTGCGTATAACTTTAACTTTGAAAGATGGTCGTTGGATGAGGCCAATCCGATGGTGCAGAGCTGGCAAATTTGAGCACTACTGGCCGTTGGATATCATCTAGATTCCACTAGATTTTGCCACATGTACAATCTAGAAGACTCTATGGTTCAACTTAAGCATAATGCACAAACCTCAAAACACAAGCACTTCTTCTTTGTTCTAGAATCTTCTGTATCAGAATTACCCAAATGTTTTTCTACATGATTTGTTTTTACTTTATGCCTTACAACGCACAATTCCATGAATCTTAAAATAGATTAGCTTTCTTATAAAAACTAGATGATTTTGAATGAAATGAACTATAAGAATTAAACAAACATCTACATCATGCATATATGACTTAAAGGTTACATGCTATAATGTGGTATTTATTCATAATTTGGTGGCCAAATCTCATACGTGCAATGCATGTGTACCTTACTAGTCTAAATGGTGTCTGTGTGTGTGTGTTGTGCGTGTTAAACACATTGTACGTAGTATATCATACTAGTCTAAATTGTCTTTTTTGGGTACACGTTAAGGTTGTTCTCCCGAAATTTCAAGCCACGCCTTGTTATGCCAAAATTTCAAGCTAGCGTCTCTATCTATCGTGATGTGAAACTCCCGCTTCTTCAACCCGCGCCTTGTTAGCCCGAAATATTTAAGATATTTCTTTGTCTCGTTGTGCTCTGACAACTCCCTCCATCTCAACCCGTGCCTTGCTATTCCAAAATTACAACGCGCGCGAAAACTCCCACCTCCTGTGAAATACCTACAGGCAAAATGCCCGTGATACCCCTCAACCTAAAGAACCGCCTCAAATCAGTGGGGGTCTTTTGTAACTTACCCACATTTCGGACAAGTGCGTCCCTAAGCCATGGTTCCCCACTCCAATCCCATCCGCCCACCCATTCATACACCGAGGCTGGCAAAACCCGCGAAGCCCCACATCCTCCTCCGTCCGCCACCCAGCCGGAGCCTCTTCCCCGACGATGTCGTCCACAACAACACCTTGATGTCCCTCATCCACCGTACCGGATGAGGATCCATCGTCAAACTGGTCGTCCCGCTCGTTCAGCCACCCCGTCTGCCACCTCCAAGGAGATGCCCCGATGTTCCCCTCGTCTTTTGCACCACCTCCATTCCCACACCGCTGTCTTCACCTACCACCGGAAGATCATCATCATAATCACTGTTTCCTCCGATGAAGCTGTAGCCTAATCGGCGCCACCAAAGAGGTTGTACATTACTCACCGCATTTTCTTCTTGATTCGATCTCACGGTTCTGCCGGCGCTCGGTCCCGAGCCGACACGGCGCGGCTCCATCCACGGCGGACTCGCCGGCCACTTCCTCCACGACGTCGCTCCCTCGGTGATGACGTCCACATCAGTAGGAGCTGCTATTGCTTTAGCTCTCGCTCATGCTGCTTCTCTGCTCTTGCTCTCGGTCCCCTTCCTGGTCTGCTCTTGCTCTTGCTCGCGCCGCTGCTCTCGCTCTTGCTCTTGCTTGCGATGCTGCTCCGATTTAGCTACACTTCAGTCGACTGAATCGACTTTTGGGTCAGTCAATTTTCAGGGGGTGGGGGGGGGGGGGGCTCGCTGGAGTTAAGGAAGAACCAGTCGCAGCGGGGAGGGGGCTCGCTAGAGAGGTACCCCACTATCTATCTTAGGGTTCAGGCTGGGGGCGGTGGTCGTCGATGGTGGTGGGGCGGTGGTGTGGGGATCGTCGGAGAAAAAGATCGGCACGGGGGGGCCTACAGGGATGGCTGGGGTGGCGGCGGACAGGCGGTGGGGAGTGTTTTCAGGGCGGGCGGGCGGTGCAACACGGGCCGCGGGCGGCGGGGGGCGGTTGTTTGGCCGGTGGTGGTTGGCGGTTCAGGGGGTGGAGGTTGAAGATGAACTGCAGGCCCTTGATTTCGTATCCAACGGCTGCAAAATCGACTGACCAGAGATGAAAAAGTCAGTCGACTAACTTGTAGCCTCAACTCTAGTGTGTTCAGTTTCGACAGTAAAATTCAGTTTCGACAGCAAAATTCAGTTTGACAGTTAAGTTCAGTTTCGATAGTTAAATTCTGTTTTGAAGGTTAATTTCAGAGATGAGCGGCTGATGTATACATCTAGCACTTTGTGGTTATGTATTTTACGTCATCTGTTGGAGATGCTATTAGAATTCCACTCAGCTTAACGTTGTCTCTCTTGTCCTGCTTCAGCCTCGGCGTCGTACAACTCACCGGAGATGCTCCAATGACAAAACCCTCCATCGCAGTGGAGCAGTACCTAGGGCTCCATATCCATACGCCTAAGATCTTCTTCCCCTCCTTCGACAGCCAAGTCATCCGGAGCATCCTCACCGGCCAACCCAATCACGCTGAGATCGACATGGCTTCGCCAAAGATGTTGTACACTTCTTGTGGTTTGACTTAATCTCACCATGCTTCTTTGCATCATGTGATCTTCCAATTCTTGTGAACCAAACACCCAGATTGGCAGAAATCCTGTGTTTTTAAATTCTCTGTTTTGCACGTGCATTCCTATTGTAACATCCCAAATTTTTAATTTGGAATGTTATACATAGGTCATCCAAGCATATCATATTTTATTGCATTTATGTTCCGCAATCCTCGAAATCCTAAGCAACTCAAGGACCCTCGAAGAGAGTTGGGGATTTCCCGGTTTTCATATTTGATTTGTATCAAATAATGAAATGAGGATTTTGATTTTAATTATTTTTCTCTCCGAAAAATATTTCACATTTAAAAATATATGAGAGGAGATAATATGACTTCTCCAAAATAATTGAAATATTGGAGGAAAAATATTAAAATCATTTATTTGATTTTATTTGGATTTTATTTGCATTAGAAAAATTGCACATTTTCAAAATTGCATTTTAGGGCCAAGAAAATGTTCATCTTGTTCTAAATATTTTATTTAGACGGTGAAAATTTGTTTTGGCATTTTTAGATTTTTATTTTATTTTCTAGGATTTTATTTCTGTCGGCGAAATTGCTTTTTAACTCCCCGCGCCGACTGGGCCGAACCCAGCCGGGCCGCCGGCCCAGCCGCCGCCGTCGCCTCCCCGCGCTCAAACGACGCCGCCACCGAGCTCGGACCGGAGTCCGAGCCGGACTCCGCCTCCGCCGCGCCATGCCCCCTCCTCCAAGTCGCCCCCCTCCTATTTATACGCGCCACCCCGGCCCCCCACCACCACACCACTGCTGCCCCACAGCCGCCGCCGCCCGCGCCTGCCACCGCAGCGCCGCCGAGCCCCGCCGCCCTGCGAGCCGCCACCCCGCCTCCCAACCCCGCCTTGCCGGAGCCTCTCGCCGGAGGTACTGCGCCGGATCCTGAGCCGCTGGTTTTTTTAAAACTGTTTGGTTTTTTAGAAACCCTAGTTCGTTTTTAGATCGGTTCACCGGTTTTTCTTGGTTCTTCTTTTTAGCGGACGTTCGTCCATACGTTTGTTTTAACGAACGGTTTTTGCTCGTTAGTTACAGTTAACGAACGCTCGTTCGTTAGTCTGTTCGTCAGTTTTCTTTTTGTCGGATTTATCCGCGATTATTTTCGATCACGATTTCTGATCCGATCTTAGTTTCTGTTTATCTTTTCGCTCGTTAGACGGAATCAGGCGATTCAAGCACCTAGATCTTCATCTCGAGACCCTCTTTCTGTTTAACAAACTTGCACAAGTTTTTGCGACTGTAAAATTTGACCTAGGTCCACATTAGTAAACGGATCTTGTTTCTTTCGTCGTTTGAGTTTCGTTGCTCTATTTGATTTGAATCTTTTTGCTAACCGGAGTTCTTAAGTTGAACTTTCTGGTCAACCTCTCTTATTTGAGTTTTTCTTGTGCATCTTTGCTTGTTGCTTATGTATGTTATTGCTTGTTTGCGATAGAACACCTGGAGTGCGAATCGTGTTACTACGAGTCTCTAGGTTTTGTGGATCGTCATCAAGGCAAGTAACACATTGATCATACTCTTTTCATACCCAGTTTTTATGCATTAGTTCCAATCCTAAAACATTGCATGATTAGGATGTCATTAACTTGTGGGTTGGGAAGTAGTTGTTGAGGTAGAACCTATTGCCCTGTTACTATCAAACCCTTGGGAGTTACTTTTGCGCGTTGCTTATTACTATGCTATGCTCGCAGACGTGGTTTGGGTTTGAGTGAAATCCATGACAGATGTGAGATTGTCAATTAATGGTTCAACTTAAGGTGGCAACTCGACTACACATCTGGGTGGATTGAGGCACCTGGGGAACCCAGTGATGTCTGGTTTTCTTTGGAAATCCCGGGGTACCCGTGTGATCTTCCTACGGACCGCCACCCAGGCTCAAAGGGAACTGAGATGATTCATGCTAGAAACTTCCGTGTGCAGCCACAAGCTATTATGGGCTCTAGCATAGCTGAGTAAGTTACGTGAAGCTCTTGAAGAGGTAGATCAGCAGGTAGTGGGTTTTGTCGGTTTGGTATGGTCTACCCGGAGTAAAGAGTTAATGTTTCTAAAAGACTGTGTCTCGGTCATCCGTTTCTCAAACACCATGCAGTGCGAGAAATCCAATGGAGGCGATCGGGTCTTGTGGGGAAAAGTGCACAAGCCTCTGCAGAGTGTACAATCTAATCATGGTTAGCCGTGTCCCCGGTTATGGACAATCTTGAGTATCTAGTACTTGGGTTATCACATGTATCTCATCATTCTTAATTCAATTTGTTGGGTTGTTAAATACTTTAATTGGGATTGAGTTGGTTTTACCTTGTCAATATTGTTCAACTACCATGATAGTTAAATTAAAATATATTCCCTTGTTGTAGGCAAAAATGGCTTTTCGCAAAAACTATAACCTTAGAACTTTCCACCAGCCAAATATGCATGTAGTGATAGCATTATTCTGTTGTTGCTCTATTGTGTTACTTTGCCAGCATATTCCATGTGCTGACCCGTTCTCGGGCTGCAACGTATTATGTTGCAGACTTTTCAGACGAGGAGTAAGGTTCGTTAGGTCGTTGCCGTGCAACTCAGCTATGCCGTTGGAGTTGATGGACTCACTTATCATCCAAGCCTTCCGCTGTTATCGCATTAGATGGCCTTAAGCCATGTTATTGTAATAAGTTCTCTTTGGAGACATTCGATGTAATAAGTGTGTGATTGCTACTCTGTTATAAATCCTTCGAGTACTGTGTGTGTCAGCATTACCGATCCAGGGATGATACTGAAGTACAGAGACTTGACCGTTTGAGGTCGGGTCGCTACAAGATGGTATCAGAGCACCGCTGAGTGTAGGACACGACCACTAAGTTAAACCATAGGTCACTCTTCTCTACTCATTTCTGACTCCTCTCCATTTTCTACTCTTTAGGATGACGGAGATGAAGAACAAATTTGCACAACCGGATGAAGGCACACCTTTTGGACGCCACTTGAAGGAAGTCACTAGGTACTTGAACATTGGAATACCAAGCTTCACCGGGACGTACAACGCCACCTTATCAGAAGAGGAGCGCTGGATGATTCAAGTACAAGTTCTAGGAAGGACGTTCTCGCCAACTTCCAAACCCATAGAATTTTCCTTCGACGCACCAACCTGGAGTTTAGGAAAGAGCATGGCAGCTCACATCACCATGGGACGCATTGGAGAAGTCTTCAACCGGGAACTCAAGGACACTATCTACCAAATATGTGGGCGCCGAGATGAGCAATGGGAAGTAATCAGCACTAAGAAGGATAGATCCATTGTAGCTTTCATCCAGGAGTTAAACCAGCACATTCGACGTCAGGAGAACCACATGTGTGCGGACATGATGGACTTGAAGAAGGCGAAGACTAGGATCATCGAGCTAGAGGAAGAACTCAAGTTTACACGCGATGGATATGAGGTGGAAATCAAGACACTACTGGAGAAGAATGACGACCTAGTTAAGAAGATCGGAGTATTCATGGGAGACCCCACACCAGTAGAAGAAGACGAAGAACCCAAGGAGATTTGCCCCGAGGACTACATCATCATCGACGACACCGATTCCGATCCTAGTGATGATGACTTTGAAGACGAAGCTGGAGCAGACATCATGGAGTCTTCCACCGATCAAAATTTCTAGATGACCACCATATGTAATTAGTATTCCCCCATGTAATTAGTAGTAGTAGAGCACTTTTGCGATAGTTCTAGACCGCTTGTACGCCCTTTCTTGATTGATTGAGTGAAATGATTGTGTTTGTCTCATGTGCATATGGGTAGTGCTTTCTCATTAGACCTCATTCTATTCTGATCTCTCCCTTCTAAACCCATCAGATGCCTCCGAGACGTGACCCCGGTTTTGCTTTCCCACCGGATCTCACTCAGTTGATCCAGCAGCAGAATACACTGATGCAGTTGTTAGTTCAGAACCAGGGCAACAACAACAACAACAACAACAACCCGCCACCAGTGGACAACCTAGCCCGCTTTCTAAGGTTACAACCGCCGGTGTTTTCCAGTAGCATCGAGCCTATAGTTGCAGATGATTGGCTCCGCGGGATTGCAAGGGAGTTAACCACTACAGGATGCACTGATGCTGAGAAGGTGCGTTTTGTCGCACATCAGTTGGATGGACCAGCAGCATCATGGTGGGAGAATTACACTGTCACCTACCCCATAGCCACGATGGCATGGGACCAATTTCAGCAAGCTTTCCGCACAACCCATGTCTCAACTGGAGCTATGCAGATGAAGAAGCGGGAGTTCCGCAACTTACGCCAGGGGAACCGTACTGCGGCGCAGTACGTGGGTGAGTTTAGCAAGTTATCTCGCTATACCCCTGATGATGTGGCCACAGATGCCGCGAAGCGGGAGAAGTTTATGGAAGGGCTAAATGATGAGATGAGCATGCAGTTGATGGTAGCAACCTTCAACAACTACCAGGAGTTAGTAGATAAGGCTCTTATGATTGAAGGGAAGCAGCAGCAGATTGAGAACCATAAGAGGAAGTACGGATAAGGGAAGTATAACTCAGGAGCCCAGCAGAAGCCTCGCCTAACTCCGAACTATGGAGGACTTGTCCATAACCATGGAAGTCACAACCACACTGGAGGAGGATCGCATAATCACAATGGTGCTAAGAATGGAAATAGGAAAGGAGCTAACAACAATCAGAACCGCTCCAACCCCGCCACACCCGCCAAAAGAGACCTAAGTCAAGTTACTTGCTTTAAGTACGGGAAGACAGGGCACTATGCCAATGATTGCCCTGAAGGAAGGAATGGAAACGGAAATGGAAGCGATGGGAAGAAGCCTAATCCATTCAACAAAGGACAAGTTAACCACGTTAACGTGGAGGAGGTTGAAGAGCAGCCGAACGGGTAATAGGTAAGTTTTTGGTTAAGTCATTTACCGCTCTTGCTCTTTTTGATACTGGTGCATCGCATTCATACATATCAAGGGGATTCGTGGATAAGTTTAAACTACCAACCCAAACCCTTAGGACCCCTCTCCTAGTGAGTTCACCCGAAGCAGAGTACATGGCTAGCCGATGGTGCGACCAGATACCCCTAACCATTGGCACACATGTTTTTCCATCTGACCTAATTATCTTGTAGTCACAAGGATTGGATGTGATATTAGGTATGGACTGGATGTCAAAGTATGGAGGAAGTATTGACTGTGCTAGTAAGTTGATTTATCTCACCACCCCGGAGGGAAAAAGGATTAAGTATGTATCTAGGCATGTGCCTATGAGGAGCCAAGTGAATGCCCTCACGGGAGTTGTTTAGGAGGAAGTGCCTGTAGTGCAGGACTACCCAGATGTTTTTCTAGAGGAGTTACCCGGCATGCCACCAGATAGAGACATTGAGTTCTTGATAGAGCTATTGCCAGGTACAGGGCCAATATCCAAGAGACCCTATCAGATGCCCGCAAATGATCTGGAGGAAATTAAGAAATAGATCAAGGAGTTATTAGAGAAAGGTTACATTCGAAGAAGTTCATCACCTTGGGGAGCCCCAATGCTTTTGGTTGAGAAGAAGGATAAATCCCTAAGGATGGTTGTTGATTATCGAGCTTTGAATGAAGTGACAATTAAGAACAAGTACCCACTGCCGATGATCAATGATCAGTTTGATCAGTTGCAAGGAGCTAAAGTGTTTTCAAATATCGATCTACGATCGGGATACCATCAGTTGAAGATTCGAGAGAAGGATATACCAAAGACAGTGTTCACCATGCGGTATGGATTATACGAGTATACGGTCATGTCGTTTGAACTGACTAACGCCCCTACCTATTTCATGAGCATGATGAACAAGGTGTTCATGGAATATTTGGACAAGTTTGTTGTGGTGTTCATTGACGATATTATGGTATACTCGAAGAATGAAGAGGAGCACAAGGAGCATTTGCGGTTAGTTCTCGAGAAACTCAGGGAACACCAGTTGTATGCTAAGTTTAGCAAATGCGAATTTTGGTTGAAGGAAGTCGGATTCCTTGGACATGTTATATTAGGGGAAGGAATAGCATTAGACCCCAGCAAGGTTCAGTCAGTCACTGAATGGTTGGCACCCACTTCAGTTAGCGAGATCTGTAGTTTCCTTGGACTCGTAGGATACTACCGGAGATTCATTGAGAACTTTTCCAAGATTGTGAAGCCAATGACTGAACTATTGAAGAAGGACACTAAGTTTAAATGGACAGAAGATTGCGAGGCAAGTTTCCAGGAGTTGAAGAAACGTTTGACTACAGCCCCAGTGTTAACACTGCCAGATATACATAAGGAGTTCCAAGTGTATTGCGACGCCTCCCGCTTAGGACTTTGATGTGTGCTTATGTAGGACGGAAGAGTTGTTTTGTATGCCTCACGATAACTAAAACCTCATGAGTTGAACTATGCCACGCATGATTTGGAGTTAGTAGCCATAGTGCATGCGTTGAAGACTTAGAGACATTACCTTATTGGAAACCGTTGTGATGTGTACATGGATCATAAGAGTTTGAAGTACATTTTCACACAGAAGGAGCTGAACCTTAGGCAGAGGAGATGGCTGGAGCTTATAAAGGATTATGATATGAAGCTACACTATCATCCAGGAAAGGCCAATGTCGTAGCAGACGCTTTGAGCCGAAAGAGTTATGCCAATATCCTTGAAAGTAAGGGATTGCCAAAGGTGCTAGCAGAGGATATCATGGAACTTCGATTGGACATTGTTCCAAGAGGTTTCGTTGCAACAATGGAGGTTCAGTCTACATTGTTGGGCAAGATTCGAGAAGCTCAGAAGGATGACAAAGAGATTGCCGAGATAAAGGAGAAGATGAGAAAAGGAAAGGCCAAAGGTTTTCGTGAGGATGAGCACGATACCTTATGGTTTGAGGACCGAGTTTATCTGCCCAATAACCCAAAGATCAGGAAGTTGATACTTCAGGAAGCTCATGACTCACCATACTCGATACACCCCGGAAACACCAAGATGTATTTGGATTTGAAGGAACGTTTCTGGTGGACTGGTATGAAGAAGGATATTGTCGAGTATGTAGCCGTATGTGATGTTTGTCAGAGAGTGAAGGCAGAGCATCAGAACCAGCAGGATTGTTACAGCCTATGCCGATACCCGAATGGAAGTGGGATAAACTTGGCATGGACTTTATCACCGGATTGCCCAGGACCAAATCAGAATATGATTCCATATAGGTAGTAGTTGATCGCTTGACCAAAGTGGCTCACTTTATCCTAGTGAAAACCACCTATACAAGTGTGAAGTTGGCCAAGATATATATGTCCAGGATCGTATGTCTGCATGGAGTTCCGAGGACCATCGTATCAGATTGAGGAACACAGTTTACTTCAAAGTTTTGGCATCAGTTGCACCAGACTTTGGGTACGAGATTGGAGTTCAGTACAGCATTTCACCCGCAGACGGATGGACAGACCGAGAGAGTCAACCAGATACTGGAAGATATGTTGAGAGCCTGTGCGCTAGATTATGGATCTAGCTGGGATGACAATTTGCCTTACGCAGAGTTCTCATACAACAATAGCTACCAAGCCAGTTTAAAGATGGCACCATTTGAAGCCATGTATGGACGCAGGTGCAGAACACCATTGATGTGGGATGAGGTAGAAGACCGACAGTTGTTTGTACCAGACTTGATCAAGGAGTCTGAGGAGAAGGTTAAACTAATTCGTGATAGGCTGAAGATTGCTCAGTCCAGGCAGAAGAGTTATGCAGACTCGAAACGCAAGGAGTTAACATATGAAATTGGAGACAGAGCATATTTGCGAGTATCACCCTTGCGAGGACTGAAACGTTTTGGAGTTAAAGGAAAGTTAGCCCCGAGATTTGTAGGACCATATCGTGTTTTGGAATGGATGGGAGAAGTTGCCTACAAGTTGGAGTTACCTGAGGGATTGTCGGGAGTTCACGATGTGTTTCACGTTTCACAATTGAAGAAGTGTCATGCTGAGATGGGCGATATACTGTTAAGAGATACAGTACCCTTGGAGGCGATTCAGTTGGACAGTGATTTGACTTATGAGGAGAAGCCAGTTAAGATTCTTGAGTTTGCCAGCCGAGTCACCCGCAGCAAGGTTATCAAGTTTTGCAAAGTTCAGTGGAGCCACCATACCGAGGATGAAGCCACCTGGGAACGAGAGGATGATCTCCGCAACGACCACCCGCACCTATTTTCTAGCCAACCCGAATCTCGAGGGTGAGATTCATCTCAAGGGGGGTAGGTTTGTAACATCCCAAATTTTCAATTTGGAATGTTATACATAGGTCATCCATGCATATCATATTTTATTGCATTTCCGTTCCGCAATCCTCGAAATCCTAAGCAACTCAAGGACCCTCAGAGAGAGTTGGGGATTTCACGGTTTTCATATTTGATTTGTATCAAATAATGAAACGAGGATTTTGATTTTAATTATTTTTCTCTCCGAAAAATATTTCACATTTAAAAATATATGAGAGGAGATAATATGACTTCTCCAAAGTAATTGAAATATTGGAGGAAAAATATTAAAATCATTTATTTGATTTTATTCGATTTTATTTGGATTTTATTTGCATTAGAAAAATTGCACGTTTTCAAAATTGCATTTAGGGCCAAGAAAATGTTCATCTTGTTCTAAATATTTTATTTAGACGGTGAAAATTTGTTTTGGCATTTTTAGATTTTTTATTTTATTTTCTAGGATTTTATTTCTGTCGGCGAAATTGTTTTAAAAAAAACTCCTCGCGCCGACTGGGCCAAACCCAGCCGGGCCGCCGGCCCAGCCGCCGCCGCCGAGCTCGGACCGGAGTCCGAGCCGGACTCCGCCTTCGCCGCGCCTTGCCCCCTCCTCCAAGTCGCCCCCTCCTATTTATACGCGCCACCCCCCCCCCCCACCACCACCACACCACCGCCGCCCCACAGCTGCCGCCGCCGCCGCCCGCGCCTGCCGCAGCTGCGCCTCGCTGCCGCCCGCGTTGCTGAGCCCCGCCGCCCAACCCCGCCTCGCCGGAGCCTCTCGCTGGAGGTATCGCGCCGGATCCCAAGACACCGGTTTTTTTAAAAAACCATTCGGTTTTTTTAGAAACCCTAGTTCGTTTTTTAGATCAGTTCACCGGTTTTTCTCGGTTCTTCTTTTTAGCGGACGTTCATCCGTAGATTTTTTTTAACGAACGGTTTTCGCTCGTTAGTTATAGTTAATGAACGCTCGTTCGTCAGTCTATTCATCATTTCTTTTTGTCAGATTTATCCGTGATTATTTTCGATCACGATTTCTGATCCGATCTTAGTTTCTGTTTATCTTTTCACTCGTTAGTCAGAATTAGGTGATTCAAGCGCCTAGATCTTCGTCTCGAGACCCTGTTTCTGTTTAACCAACTTGCACAAGTTTTTGCTACTGTAAAATTTGACCTAGGTCCAGATTAGTAAACGGATCTTCTTTCTTTCGTCGTTCGAGTTTTGTTGCTCCGTTTGATTTGATTATTTTTGCTAACCGGAGTTCTTAAGTCGAACTTTCTAGTTAACCTCTCTTATTTGAGTTTTGCTTGTGCATCTTTGCTTGTTGCTTATGTATGTTATTGTTTGTTGGCGATAGAACACCAGGAGTGTGAAGCGTGTTACTACGAGTCTCTAGGTTTTGCGGATCGTCAGCAAGGCAAGTAACACAGTGATCATACTCTTTTCATATCCAGTTTTTATGCATTAGTTCCAATCCTCAAACATTGCATGATTAGGATGGCATTAACTTGTGGGTTGGGAAGTAGTTATTGAGGTAGAACCTATTGCCATGTTACTATCAAACCCTTGGGAGTTACTTCTGCGCATTGCTTATTACTATGCTATGCTCGTAGACGTGGTTTGGGTTTGAGTGAAATCCATGACAGATGTGAGATTGTTAATTAATGGTTCACCTTAAGGTGGCAACTTGAATACACATCTGGGTGGATTGAGGCACCTGGGAACGCAGTGATGTCTGTTTTTTTGGAAATCTCAGGGTAGCCGTGTGATCTTCCTATGGACCGCCACCCAGGCTCAAAGGGAACTGAGATGATTCATGCTAGAAACTTCCGTGTGCAGCCACAAGCTATTATGGGCTCTAGCATAGCTGAGTAAGTTACGTGAAGCTCTTGAAGAGGTAGATCAGTAGGTAGTGGGTTTTGTAGGTTTGGTATGGTCTACCCGAAGTAAAGAGTTAATGTTCTGAAAGACTGTGTCTCGGTCATACGTTTCTCAAACACCATGCAGCGCAAGAAATCCAATGGAGGCGATCGAGTCTTGTGGGGAAAAGTGTGCAAACCTCTGCAGAGTGTACAATCTAATCATGGTTAGCCGTGTCCCCGTTTATGGGCAACCTTGAGTATCTAGTACTTGGGTTATCACATGTATCTCATCACTCTTAATTCAATTTGTTGGGTTGTTAAATACTTTAATTGGGATTGAGTTGGGGTTACCTTCTCAATATTGTTCAACTACCATGATAGTTAAATTAAAATCTATTCCTTTGCTGTAGGAAAAAATTGGCTTTTCGCAGAAACTATAACATTAGAGCTTTCCACCAGCCAAATATGCATGTAGTGATAGCATTATTCTGTTCTTGCTCTACTGTGTTACTTTGCCAGCATATTCCATGTGTTGACCCGTTCTCGGGTTGCAACGTATTATGTTGCAGACTTTTCATACGAGGAGTAAGGTTCGTTAGGTCGTTGCCGTGCAGCTTAGCTATGCCGTTGGAGTTGATGGACTCACTTATCTTCCAAGCCTTCCGCTGTTATTGCATTAGATGGACTTAAGCGATGTTATTGTAATAAGTTCTATTTGGAGACATTCGATGTAATAAGTGTGTGATTGCTACTTTGTTATAAATCCTTCGAGTACTGGATGTGTCAGCATTACCGATCCAGGGATGACACTGAAGCACAGAGACTTGACCGTTTGAGGTCAGGTCGCTACACCTATCCTATTCATGTCTATTTCCTTTCCCTGCATTGTTAGAATCCTCAAATTCAAACATGCCCTTACACAATTACTTCTGTTACAGATATGTGTCAAAGAAAACCTTGTGTGGTTTGCCCTGCTCCTGTGTTACCGTGTTCAATCCTACACTCACGGGAAAACAGCGGGCTTTTACGGAGGCTTTAGAGCTAATTAACTTCTTTGTCCCCTGATTTTCAGGGAGGATGGGGCCCTTCCTCCCTTTAATCCCAATAAAATGATGCCATGTGTGACAGTCCGTGAAACCCGTAAAACTCCGTCCATGTGTCTAGCAAAGTCCGCGTTCCACCCCAGCTCAGCTGCTCCAACGACGGAAGGGTTCACCACAGTAGGGATCCGCTCTCCATACTGTCTTTCACCGCCTCAGATCTTCTTCCCCGCCGCCGGCAGCCACGACAACTGCATTACCATCATCAACTGAGGAGATGACCTTGAGGACTACACAGGTCCGCAAGAGAGGTCGCACTCTTCCGTGTCTGCTTACGTTATGCATCGCTTAATATGATGACATGCTACTTTATCATCGTGTTCACCTATTAGACTCCGACTCAGGTCCAAACTTATGCTGAAACTTGAGTTTTTAAATGGTTGTGGGGTACATATTGGGGCAGCAATCAGTACTATCTGTCTACTATCTGGTTAATCTCGGGTGTCTACTATGAGTTTCATGTTGGGTGCAAACAAACATTAAAGGAGCCATTATCTGTATTTTTTAACTAATGCTTATCTGCCTGCTATCATTTGTTTTGGGTCTATCCATAGTTTGCTACCATCACTCTGGATTTGTGCATGCACTCCTTACATAATCTCACTATGTTTTATTCATATGCATGTCAGTTATTGTACACAATGGAACTGAACATGTAGAGCGAAAGAGATGAGCCTTGCGTGGCAATAGAATTTCATGCAGACGTCGCTCCATGGTGGGCGCAAAGGCAGCCCCCTTCACCCATTTCGGATCGTAATCAAGAGGAAGATAACTGTTCTGAGGGGGATTCTGAAGCAGAAGACCACTCCTATTTACCCCATGAGGTCTTCGCTCTAACTTGGCATGCTGATGTTGGTAATATCATGCATATGGTGCCTTGCATTGCTTATTGTATACATTAAAGATGTCATCTGCTTAGTTTAGACATGCTTTGTGTCAATGCCATCTGTTTAGTCTCTTTATCGTATATGTGAATCATGCAATGCCATCTTGTTTAGCCAGGCGTCATATATGTGAATTTTGCAATGCCACCCTGGTTAGCCAGTCATCTTATATGTGAATTATATCATGACATCATTTTTATTACGTATTAAATTTTTCAACCATTTTAGTACATTCAATTACTCTTCCTCTGCATCAGCCATTCGGCACGGTCATGGAAAAATATGGAGTGGAAACAAGGTCTTCAGAGCAGACAATGCTATCTGAAGAAGTGCATGTCTTGCTAGTTACAAATAGCTCCTCAGAGGAAGATTCAGAGACAGATGACCAGTCCTATCCCCCCCCCTCGAGGTGCATGCTCTAACTTGGCAGGGTTATGATGCTCATATCATGCGTATGGTATCTTGCATTGCTAGCTATGTCATTTGCTTAGTTTAGACATGCTTTGTGTGAATGCCACCTATTTAGTGTCTAATTACCATATATGTGAATTATGCAATGCCATCTTGTTGCAACACATTATATATGTGAATTATGCATTGATATCTTGTTGCAAGGCATTATATACGTGAATTATGCAATGCCATGCTGTTTAGCCAAGCATCATATATGTGAATTATATCATGCCGTCCTTTTTTGTATTTCTCATTGCTTTTGTCGACAATGTTTGTATATTCAGCTGCTCTTCCTGTGCATCAGCCATTTGAATTGGTGATGGAGAAATGCTACCTGGCGAAGCAGATATCTTGCTGGTTATAGATAGCACTTTAGAGGAGGATTCATAGGCAGATAACCAGTCCTATTATCCCCCTGAGGTGTATGCTCAAACTTGGCAGGGTTATATTACTCATATCATGCATATGTTGTATTGCAATGCTTAGTTTTTACATCATATACACGATATTGAATGACATATCCTTAGTTGACACATCATATATGCGATTGCCCTCTGCTCACTTCCTTATTATATAAATCATATATTTGAATTATATCATGCCATGATGGTTACATAGACAGCATGTATCTGAATTATGGCATGCCAACCCATTTTCTAAAAACATAATATAGTTATATCATCTCATCTTGTTCACATAGTCATCATATTTTGAATTATGTCATTCTATCCATGAATTGTATCATGCCATCATGTTTCCATCGACGACATTTTTGTGATTTATGGCATGCCAACCACTTCAATAGACACATCGTATTGTTATATCATGTCATCTTGTTTACATAGTCATCATATTTTGAAGTATGTCATTCTATCCTGTTTAGTTAGCCATCATACATGTGAAATTGTGTCATGCTATCCTGTTTAATTATCCATCATATATGTGAAATTATGTCATGCTATTTTGTTTGGTTAGACAACATAAATGTGAATTATTTCATGCCCTATTTTCTTCCCTACTATCCATTGCACATGTCTATCTTACAATGTCTGTACATTTAATTACTTTTCTTGGTTATCAGTCATTTCAATTGGAGGGGGTGATGGCAGTGAAGGAAATATGCCCTAGAGGCAATAATAATGTTATTATTTTATTTCCTTATAT
Organism: Triticum aestivum; assembly: GCF_018294505.1. NCBI lineage: Eukaryota > Viridiplantae > Streptophyta > Magnoliopsida > Poales > Poaceae > Triticum > Triticum aestivum. The sequence continues at coordinate 70,645,623 of NC_057800.1, forward strand.
CATGATAAATGTTTATTATTCATGCTAGAATTGTATTATCCGGAAACATAATACTTGTGTGAATACATAGACAAACTAAACGTCACTAGTATGCCTCTACTTGACTAGCCCGTTAATCAAAGATGGTTATGTTTCCTAACCATAGACATGTGTTGTCATTTGATTAACGGGATCACATTATTAGGAGAATGATGTGATTGACATGACCCATTCCATTAGCTTAGCACCCGATCGTTTAGTATGTTGGTATTGCTTTCTTCATGACTTATACATCTTTCTATGACTATGAGATTATGCAACTCCCGTTTGCCGGAGGAACACTTTGTGTGCTACCAAATGTCACAACGTAACTGGGTGATTATAAAGGAGCTCTACAGGTGTCTCCAAAGGTAAATGTTGGGTTGGTGTATTTCGAGATTGGGATTTGTCACTCCGATTGTCGGAGAGGTATCTCTGGGCCCTCTCGGTAATGCACATCACATAAGCCTTGCAAGCATTGCAACTAATGAGTTAGTTGCGAGATGATGTATTACGAAATGAGTAAAGAGACTTGTCGATAACGAGATTGAACTAGGTATTGAGATACCGACGATCGAATCTCGGGCAAGTAACATACTGATGACAAAGGGAACAAACATATGTTGTTATGCTGTCTGACCGATAAAATCTTCGTAGAATATGTAGGAGCCAATATGAGCATCCAGGTTCCGCTATTGGTTATTGACCAGAGACATGTCTCGGTCATTTCTACATTGTTCTCGAACCAGTAGGGTCCGCACGCTTAAGGTTTCGATGATAGTTATATGAGTTTATGAGTTTTTGATGTACCGAAGTTAGTTCAGAGTCCCGGATGTGATCACAGACATGACGAGGAGTCTCGAAATGGTCGAGACATAAAGATTGATATATTGGACGGCCATATTCGGACACCAGAAGTGTTCCGGGTGATTTCGGAGAAAACCGGAGAGCCGGAGGGTTACCGGAACCCCCCCCCCCCCCGGGAGAAGTAATGGGCCATATGGGCCTTAGTGGAGAGAGAAAGAGGGGCAGCCAGGGTGGGCCGCGCGCCTCCTCCCCCCTGGTTCAAATTGGACTAGGAGAGGGGGGCGGCGCCCCCCTTTCCTTCTTCCTCCCCACTTCCTTCCCCCTCCTAGTAGGAGTCCTACTCCTACTAGAGGAGGACTCCTCCTTGGCGCGCCTATAGGGCCGGTCGGCCTCCTCCCCTTGCTCCTTTATATACGAGGGCAGGGGGCATCCCTAGACACACAAGTTGATCCACGTGATCGTTTTCTTAGCCATGTGCGGTGCCCCCTTCCACCATAATCCTCGATAATATTGAAGTGGTGCTTAGGCGAAGCCCTGCGACAGTTGAACATCAAGATCGTCACCACGCCGTCGTGCTGACGGAACTCTTCCCCGACACTTTGCTGGATCGGAGTCCGGAGATCGTCATCGAGCTGAACGTGTGCTAGAACTCGGAGGTGTCGTACGTTCGGTGCTTGGATCGGTTGGATCGGGAAGACGTACGACTACTTCCTGTACGTTGTGTCAACACTTCCGTTGCCGGTCTACGAGGGTATGTAGACAACACTCTCCCCTCTCGTTGCTATGCATCACCATGATCTTGTGTGTGCGTAGGAAAATTTTGAAATTACTACGTTCCCCAACAGGCAGTATCTGTGGGAGTAAAAACACGGTCTCCAGAAAAGATCGTGCTACCTGTCGATAGAGATAGAACCACGGTTGTACTTGCCCAAGAACTAGCCCCACCACACATAACCCAGACTCACGCAGATTGTATCCCTACCCAATTGGACAAAGAACCAGCTACACCCCTTCTAACCCCAACCCCAGCAGATAGTAACCCAGTTCCCGTTGACACAACACCGTCTCCACCATAGAGCACCCAAACATGAGCAGTTAGTAAGGCAACTGCAGTGCCCAAAGCACGAGGACCACCACTCTGAACCCCAAGTCAACGCTTAAAGCAGCAGAAGAATTATTCTCAGGTCAGGTTCCGTAGCTATGGTTCATACTACTTTGCTCTTGCATCACTGTATTTACTCATACCAACTAATTTCAAATTTGAAGGATGCAATTGAAACTCCAAAGGCGCAATAGGTATTTTTTAAACATGTTTCTTTAACGTGTTTGCTATTGTAACTTGCTCTATGTTGATTTCAGTTTCAATTGAATAAACAGTTATATTCTCATGTCGTGCACCTTACAAGTGTTGTTATTGCTGTGTAGTTTCCCACACTTATATTCTGTCTAAGATGCTTTGTCTTAAATAGATATGATTCGAACTATATCTATCTTGATTTGGCAACATAAACTAGAATGATATAGACCATATATTGACCATACTACATAGATATATGTTTGTTTCGTGTTGTTATCCTGTCCACCTTACTATTGAACTGGTTTACCAAAATGAGTTTCATACACTACATTGTAAACCTGTGATGTGTTTGTTTGTTTCTATTTTAGAATGCGGATAAAATATTGGAGAAGAGTACCCCATTATGCAATGGTACAGGAAGTAATGCAGATAAGGTTCAAGATAGTGAGACATCCCTGTTGGTCTCCAAAGTCCTGTCTTGATGTAGTGTTCGAGTTACTGGCTACTACTACTGGCACTATCTCTTTGAACTCGCTGCCTGAATCAGCTCGGCTTCTTGAGTCTCAACTTCAAGTTGAAAGACATCGATCAGATGTTATGCGACAGGAAGCCAAAGGACTGAGGAAGTCCCTGCAGAATTCAGATGCATACTTTCTGGTGCAACAGCAAGTGCTGGAGGATTTAATCGCCAAACAAGAGAAAGTTAATAAGCTTGCTAAGCATCTTGCCAGCATTATGGGTACCCAGGATATTGTTTCTTGAGCTCTTCTGAAGTGGTTTCAGTTCTAGACTTGTTTTGCTGCGGCGTTTCTATGCTGCTTTGTTCCCTATATTTGCACTGGTGGCGAACTTTGATGCCTGTGTAATAGCCATGATAGCCTAGCGTAAGTTGCTTGCCTATTTATTTCCTTATTGTCTTGTTTATTTCTTTTCTTGTAGTCAGTGTAGTTATTTTTCCGCGATTTGCTAGTGGCCGCAATAGCCTATTTTTTAAAACTAGGCCACATTAACCATGGGCTACATATTTACTGTAATTAACATGGGCGTCCTACGGGCCGTAGAAACAATAGGTCTTTTAAGGGCCGTAGAAATAATGGGCCTTCTATGGGGCGTAGAAGCAATGGGCCTTATACAGGTCATAGACACAATGGGCCTTCTATGGGCCGTATCATCAATGGGCCTTCTACAGGCCGTATGATCGGTTGGCCAAACATGGGCTAATAAGAGACCACATTATGGCCGTAAATGCGCTAGAGTTGAAATCGTCCATTCATGGGCCGACCATAACGGGCCGTCGTTAATCGGCAGTATTTTATGACGCTATGAAAACGACCCAACGTATTAACGAGGCACAAACGGGCCGACTGTAACCACGGGCTGAATTTGGCCCACAAGCAGAAAATAACAGTAACGGGCCGAAGTAAACGAATGTTGGAAATGAGCCCAAGAATAAATGGGCCCTGAGAAGGCTGAAAGATAACATGGGATGGAAATGGCCCAACGGAATAATGGGCCGTTAATGGGTATAAACTGATACACTGTTCATTACGGGCCAGTTTTACCACGGGCTGTTAATGGGCCGAGGGTTACTAAGGGCCTCATATGGGCCGAAAGACATCATGGGCCATACATGGGCCGGAAGCTAAAATGGGCTAGAATTATATTGGACGGCCCAGATGACACTACTGGGCCTAATTCGGATAGGCCGTAAACGGGCCCTAGGTTAGCGGGTTGTAAATGGGCTAGATGCGAACAAGCCATTAACAGGCTTGCCGTGGGCCGGCCCGCCACCTTTTGACCAAGTCAAATGGGCAGCCTTTTCATAGGAATGGGCCTCTGTTGGGTCGTGCCACGTGTCGACGTATCATAGGCACTTTGGGTACAATGAGTGGATGACATCTGTCCCAACGGCGAGCCGACACGTGTTCCCTCCAGGCAATGATGATTTTACACATGGAAAATCCCCATTGGTCGGGGCTGTTAATGGGTTATCGGATCCAAAACTGGACCCGATATCTTAACGGCATTCCGTTACGGTGGATGCCATGTGTCGGTCACCCTTGACGAAAGCACTTCTGTGATGCGCGATTTATCGTCATGGAAGTGGACACTTCCATGATGATAATTTTGGTAATATCATGGAACACTTCTACGACAGCACAGGTATGACTATCTTGATTCTGTCATAAATTTGTCATGAATGCACATGCATGAGAGAAAACGTGACCTACTGTGACAAACACGTATCATCATGGAAGTGTATTTTTTTGTAGTGATATGTATGTTACACCACACTTCAAGCCAACGATGGGGATTCATATATGCACGCATGCGTGTATAGTATATGCGCTCAAACTTAATTAGGTCTGAATCTCACCATGACCTATACTAGGATAACACGAACCAAATGAAGAATCTGCCATGGTAACCTATCTTGTTGTTGGTCAAGGTGATCATGGATGTCCACGCGGGCCCACGAATATATAGGCTTGTCGCCGATAACCACGTGAGGGAGTGTATCATTCGAAGGCAACCACTGCATCCATATGTATGGAGATGATGCATGCATGAATGTTTGAATACACAACATTGATCTAGCGCCTGTGTCAAAAATCATACACTAGCTCCTCACACAGAGCGAGACCGGTTCATGATGGTGTCATTGTACTAGCCACTTTGACTCGATGGGAGGGATTCATGCATACACATGCATGTGTGTGTTCTCAAAGTGTATCATGCATGTCATCCCAGAGCAAAAATAATAATCCCCTCCTAAGTCAAATTAACCTCTCTTGTTGTCAGGCAAAAAGAAGTGATGGACCAAGCGGGCCCACAGATGGAAAGCATCGATATCGCTGATAACCACTTAAGTGGGTGCGAGAGGACAACCACCACCGCTTTGCATGTGGGCCAAACATATATGTGTTGAACACCCAAATGCACAACTTTGATGTGCCACATGCCTCAAAAACCGTAAACCATGCACCCACACAAAGCGAGGTTCATATCAAGCGTACTACATATGATGGTCCCCTTTCCCCCTCTTCACCGCATACTATATGATCCTGCTGTAATATATGTACAACCCAAAAGAATGCTCATCGATGGTGAAATTAATTAACCTCTCCCGATGTAGTTCAAAGTGATGCATGCATGCATGCATCGACGATGGCCTCGTGGGCCCACAGATGGAAGCGTCACACGTGAGTGTCCTAGCTAGGATATATATGCATGTGGCCCAAAAAGGTGTTGTGTGATGTTTGAATAACCAATTTCACAATTTTGATGTGGCATGTGCCTGGTAACCAAAAAGTCCCGACCCTGAGTGAGGTGTACTTGTTCACGGACGCGTACGTATAGTATATATGCTAGTCCCCTCCCACCTCTTCGATGCGTACTATATACCACCATAACACAAAGAGAAAAGATTCTACCTTGCTGGTCAAATTAACCTCACTGCCGGTTGTTCGTCAAAGTGATGGACGACGACCTTGCGGGCCCACAGAAAGCATCACACGTGAGTATCGAGTGCCGTGTAGGACAACCATTGACTGCATGTGGCAAAAAATTTATTTATGAAAGGGTTGTGTAATGTTTTAAATAACGATTTCACGACTCTGATGTGGCACCAGCCTACCAGACAAAACGGCCAACCCACACGGTGGCTCACAACTCGTAGTGTACTGTGAGCCACCCGCCACCCCCATACGCACACCCCCACAGACACACCGTGAATCCACCGCAACTGTGATGCATGTTAAATTATTTATCCCACGGTGAAAATACATGTTACCAAAGGAGGGATGTTTTAATTTCAAAAAAATCACAAAGATCATTAAGACGTTTTAGTACATTGATTGATTGATTTTCTATGGGTATAATGTGCAAAAATCAAATTTGAGCTACATGCACACGTGACAGTGCACCTAAATGGATTGCAAAAACACATGTGTCTCACTGGGTGCATGTTTACTCCCCGTGCAACAAATTTCAAACATTGAGAATCTTGATTTTTAAATTCTAGTACATCCAAAACTTATTTGAAGTTCATGAAACTTATCGTGTTGTCATATGGACACGAAATAAAAAGTGGCATTGTACTTTTTTGTCAAATTTGAGACCAGTTTTGATGTAATATTTATCTAATTAGAAATGGGAGATTATTAATAATTGGAAACCAATATCCCAAACGGATTATTTATTCGAACCGTGAGCGTTAGACCAACTGGATATGTGCCATGCTTCAGTTAAGGAATAAAGCGACAACATTAATCATCCAAATAGAAAAAAAATACGTGCCGCCGCACGACCCATGTGGCGTGCGAGCCGGCGTGAGTTGACAGGACACATGCGAGCAGTCCGCTGTGCAGGCAGACGGGGAGGCGTGCGTGTAGGTGTGTGAATTGACGAAGGCGTGCTCGCTGCGTAGGGTCATCAGGAGGCGTGCGAGTAGCTGTGTTAAACTCTGGTAGACATGCCAGCAATCCGATGCGCAGGCTCACAGGGAGGCAAGCCATCGGTTTGACTGTCGCCCGCCTCTCTCCCACAACTCCCACTACTCCATATTAATGGTGAGCCCTCCCCCCATCCTCGCTACTCACACACAATCCTCTCTCTCCACTTGCATCCTCGACGCTGCTCTCAGTCCTCAAAGTTGTCAATGTATGAGGATGCCGCCGAAGCGCCCCATCGGAGGGAGTGGTGACGCCGGGGATGCTAAAGCACCGGAGCATGGCGTGGAGATGGAGACAGAGGTTGCCGCCACCATCGGCGAGTTATCACTGCACCCTGACATCATTGACGGCATCGAGCTTCCACAGCCGAAGGCAGAGTTCCACACTGACTCCGACGACCACTCCAGCGACGACTCCGACAACCACTCCGGCAATGACTCCGACGACGACGGATAGCTGGTTAGTCATCTATACCCATTTATGTGTCAAATAGATCATAGGGTTTCTCTAGTTACTGCTGCCTCCCCCTTTTTGCAATAGAAATCATGTGGTTATGTTCTCCCAATCCATGAAATCTGAGTAAGTTTCGTTAGATCCGTGTAGTGTATTGATTGTTTGAATGATACAGGTGATAAGTGATTAGTTGTTTCATATGTGCAAATGATTTCTGCTAGTAATCCGACTAGGGTTAGTGTTCGTGCTAATAATTCCTAGCTAGGACTTGACAATTGATTTTGAATGGCCTACCTATGTTTGTGCCATTATTTTCTTCAAGATTGGTCTGTACATAGACGACTGTGCTTAAAAATCAAACCATAATCTCTGGAAATGTATAAATAAATAGGCATAAATTCCTAATCCTACTTCACGGCATGTAATTAGTGATTTGATGCCAAATTTGTTTTACTATTTGTATAGGTGCTGTCTGACAATGTGGACAACGAGGATGTAGATGCCCAGAGGAGGTACAAGAGGCGAATCCTGAGGGAGCTTTATGCGGGAATGCAAAACAGGCGTATTAGGACCTGGAACGACGGCTATGGATGCCCATTTTTTCACCACAAAATTCATGACGTGTATCTAAGTGTTCTGGCACATGCAAGAGGACGGGCCATTGTATCCTTCAAGCAGAAGTATTCTCCTAGGGTGGCGCACGGCACGTACGCCGAGTACCTGGAGAAGCTTCAGGATCATGTCGGCTGCATGTGAGATGAGATGTGGGATGGATTGAACTATGTACGCTTGAGTATGCTTAATGATGGTTGAACTATGTACTTATGGTTGAACTATGCTTATGTACGTGTACGCTTATTATCTATGTCTGAGTATGTTAAATATTTCGCCAAATTTTGGTAAAAATTACAACAGGGGACCAATAAACCAGGATGGAGGTAGTACGTCAATCACACATGGTTCCCAAAATTGAAACTATGTGCAAGGACTTTCATTCTGCCTGATACGTCAATAACACATGGTTCGCTCTAGCAAACCGTCGCCCCCAAAATTCTTTGTGGGACATAAAACCCTCACCACCCAATTCAGAAAAGAAAAAAAAGAAAACCCTCACCATCCCCACGTCACAAAAACCCTCACCCCGCCTGCTACCCCCTCGGCCCCTTTGGTACATTCCCCATTCACACCTGCACAAGCTCCTCCGCGCCTATGCCATGGCACCGCCTATCGCGGTGGTAAACACTTAGCTCGATGCCCGCCGCCGCCGCCAGGCTGCTGGCAAAGCCCACCCACTACTAGGAAAAGGCCTACTTATGGCGCACCAGTTTTGCCTACTAATGGCGCATCATTGGTGCGCCATTAGTATCATGCCACTAGTATTTTTACTAATGGCGCACCACTGGTGCGCCATTAGTATCTGGTATACTAATGGCGCACCACCCAGTGCGCCATTAGTATATAACACCATGCGCCATTAGTATGCCTCCCAGGGGCCATATTTAACCATGTTCTTTGGCACACTAATGGCGCACTACGGATGGATGCGCCATTAGTATACTTGGCATACTAATGGCGCACTCTTTAGTGATGCGCCATTAGTATGAATATTTTTTTTACTATTCTATTTTTTGCACAGGTTACAAAATATATCATTTGACAAAATATAGACAGTAGCACACAGCAACAGCAGATTCATCGAATACAATAGAAGATTAGTCTCCGAATACAATTCATCATATTAGTCTCTGAATTCAAAAGACCGAACAAAGATAAAACATTACAAGTCTCGAGACCGCGAGTATCGAGTTTGTCGGAAGTAATACTAATCCTAACAAGTCCTACTAATCATCATCATACAACTTCTACTCGTTATTCATAACAAGTCATACGATCATCATCTTGATAGTCATCGAACCAACCTTACTTAATTGTTCTTAGCACATGATCATCAGTATTATGCAGGACCTAAATACCCTATTTAAGCTAAAATAGCATAAAACAATATAGACCCTGACTCTCCATTATGGAGAATGGAGAAAATCCTGTCTCCAATTCTTGCGCTTCGCTTCCTTTTGCTTCCAAGAAGCTCCTTACGACTGTCCATACATTTTTCCATCCTTTGATTTTCATGTCTCCACTTCTTTTAGAAATCTCGTATGGACAGTTGAGATTCGTAGGACGACCTGGCTGTATGTTCAAAACATTAACACTACCTTTCTGATACATCATATGAGGCACACAATTCTCTGGGATTATCTGTTGAAAAACATAGTAATAACTTCATAGTTAGCAATGATGTACTAGTTTTAGAAGTATGCAAAAGATGCACGGATGTCGTAATAGTAAAAATCTTACCAGGGTATCTCCATGGTAGTTACTGTAGTTGAACACATGCACTAGTGGCACGTATTTACCATAATGTTGAGGAGTTTGATTATGGATAATGTAATTCTCAATGTCAGTACAAAATCCGACCAGATGATTTTTCTCCTTGTAAGTTGTTAATTCGGAGCCATCGGTGTAGTGGGTTTTGTCTACCATCTCCCGCACATTCTTTGAACAATAAAAATAAGCTGTCAATGGAAATAAGTTGTCAACTATTTTGAAATAAACAATATAAATTAGCTAATAACTATGTTTGAGAAACTCACATAGCGGTAGAACTAGAGGCGTATCAACAAGGACCCAAATGTCCATATTGTCTTGGTTGATGTCAGGATTACCAAGATCCATGGTGATAAGCATACCCTCATCAAAACCATACATCTTGCAAAATGCTTCCCAATTTTTGCAACCAAAATGGGTTACGCTCTCAGAATTATATAGATTTACTTCAAAGTCCACAGCGTGATGAGTCCTTAGGTGAATTTTCTTTGTTTCAGAAATTTCATGGTCTTCAAAATCCATCCTCTCCCAGACATAGCGTCTTGCATGGCATGGGATAAGCTATACTCGAATTGTAAAAGATGAAAATTACACGTTGAAATAGTTGAAGTCATGCTTAATTATGAAAATAACACTTGTCGTCGTTGTGTACTGTTTGAACTTCGAAGGTCTCCTCGAGCTTAATGCTGAAGCGTCGATCATCGTCCAAGTGAGCCATGTCACACAGACCTCGATCGTCGTGGCACCAGTCACACTCCGCCGGGAGACTTTCGTCGTCCCTTTCGTCGTCCGATGATGATGACGACATATCCTACGTTCATAATTCAAAACTACATCATTTAGGGTTTGTCGACATCGAGGCATCCTAAAAGCTAAGCTTTTATCATTTAGGGTTTGTCGACACCGAGGCACCCTAAAAGCCTAAGCTTTCATCATTTAGGTTCTTATCGACACCGAGGCACCCTAAAAGCCAAGGTTTTATCATTTAGGGTTTGTCGACGTCGAGACACCCTAAAAGCCTAAGCTTTCATCATTTAGGTTTTGTCGACGCCGAGGCACCCTAAAAGCCTAAGCGTACATCATTTAGGTTCTCATTGACACCGAGGCACCCTATAGAAGCCAAGTTAAGTTTTCCTCATTTAGGGTTTATCGATGCCGAGGCACCCTAGGTTGGGCCTGATCACTTGGCACTAATCACTTGGCTCTATTGCCACCTATGTTGGGTTTATCATCTAGGGTTTAGGGCCTAATCACTTGGCTCTATGGCCACCTATGGTTTAATGCAGCAAGAATGGCGGCACAGTTGATCCTACTTAACTAAGTACTAAGATACCCCGGCCCATGCATTAGTCGCAAGTACCCCATATGTCCTATTTTTAGCAAAGTCATGCTAAAATTCACGGAAAATTTCAGCATGACCTTTGCTGAAAATAGGACATATGGAGTACCCGAATTTGCCGGAACGAAAGTTAATCGACATTCCGGCAAACTCAAGGGCCTCTCGGGGTACCTGCAAATTCATCACGACACAATGGTCGGAGACAAAACCCAGCAACTTTACAAGTCTTTCACAGATTTGTTTGCAAGTTCTGATATGTAATAAAGATGAGCCTCAAAGATGCTAATTTTTTTGCCTCAAGACAAGATGAACCTCCAATGCAACAAGTAATAAAATGTTTGCAAGTTCTGATATGTTTGCAAGATTAACCTCCAATGCAACAGTCTTAGACATTAGGACACTACAATGATCTACAACCTTATGTAAAGTGCCAACTCCACAGATTTCTTTTTCACAGCTTTTATATTATTTCTAGAAGCAACACAACAGGGTTAAACACCAGAATCTTGAGTCTAATTAAACCCTAAAATAAACATTTCTCTTTCCCCTCCCCCCTCCTATCCCTCTGTCTCTCTTTCCCAGCTCCAACCCCAAACACAAATTAAGTTAGCCATGGTTTAAACACCAGCTCATTCATTCTCACCTCTGGTCCAGGTGCTCTTCTCCTCCTCGTGCCTCTATCCTCTCCCTCAGCCCAGGAACACTTGCACATTCACAGCAAAAAGCAATAGCTTGTTCAGACACTTCTTTTTTACTGTGTTATTCCAGCTAGGAAAAAAACTTTGCTTCAAAAGCAAATAAGAGCAGGAGTCCAAGCATCTAATGCTTGCTGCTCTTCTTCTTGCCACTTGTAGCACTGCAACTTGCCTCCTGATCCTCCTAATGCACCATCACAAAATTAAGTTCGGGTTACCTGAGAGGAGAGGAGGAAGAGAGGAGAAGAGAGGCAGAGGAGGAAGAGAGGAGAAGAGAGGAGGAAGAGAGGAGAAGAGAGGCAGAGGGAGGAGGGTTACCTGACCACGATGAGGAGACGCGGGGGCGGCGGCGGCGTGGGGGCGGCAACAAAGACGGAGGCGCGGGGGCGACTGTGGCGTTGGGGCGGCGACAGAGACGGAGGCGCGGGGGCGGCGGCGGCGGGAGTCAGGGCAGCGGGGGGGGGGGGTTATCTAGGGGGGCGAGGGAGAGGGACGAAGGGGGTCTGGCGAGAGGGAGGGACTTAGCTAGGGGGGAATCTTACTAATGGCGCACCTGCGGTCGGTGCGCCATTAGTAATCTTTTTTTACATAGCAATGGCGCACCAGGCAGAGGTGCGCCATTAGTAATCTTTTTTTTACATAGCAATGGCACACCAGGTAGAGGTGCGCGATTAGTAATCTTTTTTTATATATAGCAATGGCGCACCAGCCAGAGGTGCGCCATAAGTAATTTTTTTTGTTGCATGTAATAATTTTTTAGAAAATGAATATGAATATGAAACAGTAATATTTTTTTATAAAAACAGTAATAATTGTTGTTTAACAACAATTGTAGTCTACACTTTTTTATTATTATTTTTTTAAATGAAGAGGGGAGAGGAGGCGCGGGTGGGATCGAGATCAGATAGAGGGGGAATCGAGATCGAGATGGAGGGGGATCGAGATCGAGTGTCCTCATGAATATTCAATATTTTTTATGAAAAATATCATCAAATTTGAAAAAATATTCATGAATTCAAAAAGTGCCCATGAAATTTAAAAATATTCATGATATCAAAAAGTGACCATGAAATACAACCAAGAAATGAAAACTACGATTTAAATACAGTCAATCTTAGCTAGCTATCTGTTCATAATCTTCTTGCCCTTCTTTTTCGCAAATGGAGTTCTTCTGTGGAACGGACGTCCTTTAGGTAGGTGGTCCTGCTTCTTCTTGTGGTGTATGCTGCTACTTCGTCGTCATCGTCATGTTCGATCTTCGGGTCGCCGTACTTGTCGAAGTCTTGCTCATTGGATACTCCATCCATTTCGATGATCTTCCTTTTGCCTCTCCTCACGACAACACGACTGGGCTTTGACGGGTTGGTCCACTTGGGAAGCCAGTACCCATGGCTCATTTTTCACGGTGATGTTTGCGCCCGCGGTCTTGGATTTGGCTTCGGGTATAACCATGGTGGTGAAATACCGGTCTTCTTTTAGGACGCTCTTGGCCCATCTGACACGGAACATCGGGACCTTCTCTCCAGCGTAGCTCAGCTCCCAGATCTCCTTGATCCTTCCGTAGTATCTGTCCTTGTCGTTACCGGTGTAGGATTCCATCGTTACCCCGGAGTTCTGATAACCATCGCTCTTCATGTCTTTGTCCTCGGTGTAGAATATGTAGCCGTTGATATCGTACGCCTCATAGGTCATCAGGTTGTGCTCGGCGCCCTGTGATAAGGCGAATATGAGTTGTTCTTCCGCGGAAGAATCCTCATGTAAAGGGTACGACAGAAGTTTCTGCTTGAACCAACGCATGAAACAAGAGTTGTGCTCTTTGATTATATCTCCGTCCGTCCTCTGTTGGCCTCGGTCATTGTACGTCTTCTCCATAAAGGTTTTGTGCTCTACCACCCAAGGATCGACCACGTCTATGTGTTGTAGCGCAACTAGGTTTGCTCTTTCAAAGTCGGCGAGTCAACCCTCGAAGTCGACATGCATTTCGCGGCGACCCTCACGGTGACCCCATCCAGCGAGCCTGCCGAGGTGCCTGTTGACGGGCAGACCAACGGGGTTCTCGATGCCTAGATAATTCATGCAGTAGGAGATGCACTCTTCGATTAGAAAGCCCATGGCTATACTTCCCTCTGGATGTGACATGTTGCGAACGTATCCTTTGATGACACCATTCATCCTTTCGAACGGCATCATGCGGTGTAGGAACGTCGGCCCGAGTTGGATGATATCCTCCACGATATGGACCAGCAGATGCACCATAACGTCGAAGAATGCGGGCGGTAAGTACATCTCAAGCTCGCATAGTATCACCACGATCTCTTCCTGTAGCCTTCTGAGTTGCCTCACGCCAACCGACTTCCGAGAGATGACGTCGAAAAAGTTGCATAGGCCAAATAGCGTTTCACGGACGTGCGCGTCCATGATCCCATAGATTGCAACTGGAAGTATCTGCGTCATCAGCACGTGACAGTCGTGAGACTTCATCCTGCTGAACTTCTGCTTCGGTGGGTCTAGGTATCTGCTTATCTTCCCCGCATAACCATAAGGAAGTTTTACTCCTACGAGGCAGGTGAAAAACTGCTCGATCTCCTCCTGACTTAGAGTGAAGCACGCGGGAGGGTAGTCATTTCTGGTCTTCTTGGCCTTTTTGCCTTTGCGATGACTTTCTGTGTCCTGCTTCGCCTCATCATCATCATCATCATCATCATTAGCGTGAAGCTCCTGCCTGATGCCCATTGATTTCAAGTCTGCCCTTTCTTTCGGCCCATCTTTGGTCCTCTCTAGCATGTAGAGCAGGGTACCAAGCAGACTCTCGCACACGTTCTTCGTTATATGCATGGCATCAAGGCTATGAGGCACATGGTGGATCTTCCAGTACGGCGAGTCCCAGAAAACAGACCTCGTTTTCCATACCTTCAGCAGCGGCTCTGGCACCTTTCGCTTCTTTCCCGGCTCTGGCGCCTTTCGCTTCTTTCTCGGCAGTGGGCAATCTTTCCAATTTTTCAATTGCCCGTCTATTTCCTCACCGCTCCTCGTACGCGGGCGTCTTCGGAGTTCGGTTTCACCATCGAACAGATCCTTGCGTTTCCTCCATGGGTCATCATCGCGAAGCCACCTTCGATGTCCCATGAACACTGTTTTCGAAGACCCGGGATCTCTATCTAGCTGGTGATACATTGTGTCATCCATGCACCTGACGCATCCAGAAAATCCGTGGACCACCTGCCCCGCGAGATATCCGTAACCGAGATAGTCGTGCACCGTCGTGAGCAGTGCGGCTCTCATAGGGAAATATTCTTTCTCTGCGGCATCCCACGTATTGGCTGGCGTTTTCCACAGTGTGTCTAGCTCCTCTTTCAGCAGCCCAGATACAGATTGATGTCATTCCCTGGTTGTTTCGGCCCTTCAATTAGCATACTCATGTGAATGTACTTCCTCTTCATGCACAACCAAGGGGGAAGGTTGTACATCCACACAAACACAGGCCAGGTGCTATGTGTGCTTCTCTGGCTGCCAAAGGGATTGACTCCATCGGTGCTCGCGCCCAGCACAATGTTCCTTGGATCCTTCCCAAATTCTGGGTGTTCGAAGTTCAACGCTTGCCACTGGCTCCCATCCTTAGGGTGACTCAGCATCTTGTCTTTTTTATTTATCTCCGGATCATTTGCGTCATCTTCTCGCTTCTTCTCCTCCCTATTCGCGTGCCAACGCAGGAGCTTTGCTACCTTAGGTTCCGCGAAATACCGCTGCAGACGAGGAGTGATCGGAAAGTACCACACCACTTCTTCTTGTATCGAGTGACGCCGCACACCGGACATATGGTAGACTCCGCGTGCTCGCCCCAATAAATGATGCAATTGTTCATGCACACATGGTATTTCATGTGCGGTAAATCTAGAGGACACACGACTTTCTTCGCCTCCCCAAAACTGGTCGGGCACTTGTTCCCCTTGGGAAGACGTTCGTGCCAGAATGACATGTTCTCGTCGAAGCATGCGTCGGTCATTTTGTGTTTTACCTTCATCTCCAAAGCCATGAGTGTTACTTTTAGGAGGGTATCATTGGGTCTGCATCCTTCATACAATGGAGTAACCGCGTCTATCTCCAGTTGATCCAGCTTGGCTTTCTCTCGGGCGGCAGCTCTTGCGTTATCCGTCTGCTTGAGAAGCAGCTCTTGAATATGAGGGTCCTGCACCCAGCCCATCGATGGTCCATCGTCGTCTGCTCCTCCGGCATCTAGATCTTCATGATCATGCCCTTCGTCTGCTGTAGCATCTTCCTCATCATCATGTCCGGCATCTTCTACATGATGACTGTGTACAGCATCACTGTCGTGATCATGTCCTGGAGATTCTTCGTCTTCTCGCCCGCCCGAGCCACGGTGGTTGTCTTGCTGCCCTTCCTCATTTCTTGCCCGGCCCCCATGGACGACTTCATAGTCATCTTCATCACCTTGCCACAGATAGCCATCCATGAAACCACGCAAGAGCAGGTGGTCCCGCACCTGCCCGGAATCCGGGTCCGCAATAAGGCTCTTCAGCTTGTATCTTCGACACGGACATCTTATCTCCGTCTCGTTCTTTTGAAGCATCTCTGCTTTCGCGGAGCTCAAAAACCTATTCATGATGCCTTCGGTCATCGTGCGGACCATGGTTGCCTGCGGGGTAGAGCAAAACGATATTTTAGAACCAAGAAAAATTTTGGCATGACTTTCCCTAAAGATAGGACCAAAAAGAATGCATAGTGCTAAAATTCTCGCCGAAACGGAAATGAATCAACATTCCGGCAAAATATTGGCAACTATCGCATTTCAAATACCGGTACCTGCAAAGACAAACATATATGTAACACCACAAACATATGCAACACCACAAACATACATAGATCTAGCTAGGCCACAAAAAGTGCATGTGGACATTGTTGGAGCGAGCTAGGGAGAAAACAATTAGATCTACAACATGAAGATAGCTTTCCTTACTTACCTATCAAAAAAGGTAATTTCAACACTTAATTTTGATGAATCTATGGTGCAAATGAGGTGAGGAGGAGGCAGCCGACAAGCTTAGAGAAGGAGGTGGGGGAATGAAGTGGGGAAAGTGAGTGTGTAGGTGTGGCTGTCCAAAAATATCTAGCTGGTCCCAGGTTACTAATGGCGCAACACAGAGACATGCGCCATTAGTAACCCAACATACTAATGGCGCACCACACAGACATGTGCCATTAGTAGTTTTGCAAAAAAGTAAAAAAAATTATACTAATGGCGCACCGTGGCACAGTGCGCCATTACTAGTTTAAACTAGTAATGGCGCACTATGCAACAGTACGCCATTAGTAGTTTTGCAAAAAAGTAAAAAAAATACAGTAGTGGCGCACTCTATGGCTGGTGCGCCATTAGTAGTTCTAACTACTGATGGCGCACTCTGCCCGGATGCGCCATTAGTATGTTTGAAAAAAATGAAAAAAAACACATTTTGTTACTAGTGGCGCACCGTGTGCCTGGTGTGCCATTAGTGTCTTCCACACTAATGGCGCACCAACAGATGGTGCGCCATTAGTATATAGTAATGGCGCACCACATGTCTGGTGCGCCATTAGTGTCATTTCCATCTATAGCCCTTTTCCTAGTAGTGACCGCATTTCTCCACTTCCGCTTGCCGACGCCTATCGCAATCGACTTTCTCGACGCTGCTCGCGGTCGACCAAGCTCCGCTCGGTTGGGGAATCTGCCATACTGAGGGTTCTTTCTAATGCACGACAAGGTAACTAATTTAACGAGATATTATCTCATCTCTTATCCCAGTTCATCTGCCTTCTTTAATCACCCGACGGAAATCGCCATGAATTCATTTTTATTCGAGCTGATTTGAGGGTTTTCTTTCATTCATAGAATGTATAGTGCACCAACACTTCAAGACTTGGTGACCGCTGCCAGAGATTCCATCTCATCGTACCAGATAAATTAAGGACGTGTGCGGTGTGTTCAATCTCACCCTAAATCAGTTGGCATGGCCTACTTTCCTGAACATATTCTAAATATTGCTACATTTGGATAAAAGGTGCCACATGCACCATATACGTCAAATGGTCTTTTTCCCCTCTTCTTTCTATATTAGGAAAATTAATGATGTATTGTTCTTTCGATTACTCTCATATTTCCATGACATCATGTTTACCCTATCTGCTTAATTATAGACTTTTGTCCTTCGATTTCAACAGCTGTACAGTTCTTTCCATTTGGGCCAATATTTGCATGTTACCATATTTTCTTTAACAATCCTACCATTTTCTGCAGGACATCCCTCGCTATGCAACAGATTATGTAGTGCACAATTTTTCCCTTTACATACATGAAGGCTCCATGAATGTCATAATGCACACAAACCATGGATTTACAATCATTGCTACTGTAAGACTTGATGAACGTGGTGACTCTTATTTTGGCACTGGCTTTTGGAATGAAATTGCAAAGTTTTATGTACTGAAAGCTAGCACTAAAATTACACTGCACGTAGAAGGGCCTGTTCATGAGATATATGCTAACTTCCCCAACAAAATCATCCATCCAGACTTTGTTCGAAGTAAGTTTTCTTTTCAACTATCTGCATAGGTTGACTTACCCAGCAATGTCAAATGGATTGCGTAGTATTTAAGCAACCAATTGTTATTCCCTTTTCTTACTATATCCCTACCTAATAACTTCTAGTTACCAATACACTTTTCTATTGCCATGTTTTAACTAAATATTCCCTGTACTCCTATTTCTATCAGAAAGCGCCGCTGACAAGGAGACTCCGGAGGTGGAGAACGGGGCTACCAACAAGCGGAGGCGGGGCGAGCTAGAACCGCAAGCGACTCCAGCAGGCCTAGACTTAATAAGCAGCCTCCCCGATGATATGTTGAGGGTCATCATCTCCCTCCTCCCAATCAAATATGTGGCGCAGACAACCCTCCTTTCCCAGCAGTGGCGCCCCCTATGAAACTCTAGCCCTCTCGACCTCATCGACACCCACGAGCTCTACCATCGCTATCGCAAAAGCTTGGATGCGTTCTCCAAGATCCTTGGCAGTCACCTTGGCCCAACCAAAGGCCTTAGAATGGTCAAGTTCCATTCCAACGGCAAGGACCGAGCCAAGCTTGATGACTGTTCCGATTCCCCGCCCTAGATCAGCTTGAGGAGCTCACTTTTGATGATGGGCATATGCGGTCGCTGCCAACGTCCACACTCCACCTTGCGCCCACGCTGCGTGTCGCCAAGTTCAGGTGAAAGCACAAGTGCTCCCCGGGTGATTTTGGTAATTAATGTGAACATATATCTTGTTGGACTAATACTTTCATCTAGCATATTTCAGATAAGTCCAATAGTGTAGTGGCATGGACTAGAGGATGTGGGACCCCTTCAAGATGATGAGGACAAATGATTGGCTCAAGCTAAAAGCTCAGGACTCTACATTTTTCATTTTAGTGATCCAATATCACATTGAGTCCATAGGAAAAGCCAATACTATTGAGAGGGGGTGAGGTGTTGCTTAATGAGGTTCTTGCTCAAAGTGCTTAGTGATATGCTCTACAACCCTCAACTACTTTCTCATATCCAAATATATCCCAAACCAAAAGTCGAACTCGGCCCCACCTATTTGATCTATCCGGCACCACCAAGTTCTCTTGATATAGCCACTGCCAGAACCCTAATCAATTCGGTCTCACCGATGGGATCTCGGTCTCGCCGAGATGGGCTTCCAAACTCTCTATTGCCTATTACATTAATTTTGGTCTCACCGAAATATGACATCGGTCCCATCGAGTTTGCTTGGCCAACTCTTTGTTTAGCTTATTACCAAAATCGGCCCCACCAAATCTCTGTAATCGGTCCAACCGAGATGAGGCTTTACCCTAACCCTAGCACATCGGTCCCACCGAGTTGGTCAAGTCGGTCCCACCGAAAACCCTAACGGTCACATTATGAACTAAATCGGTCTGACCGAGTTGTATGATTCGGTCACACCGAGTTTGGTGATTTGTGTGTTACGGTTAGATTTTGTGTGGAGGCTACATATACCCCTCCACCCATTCTTCATTCATGGAGAGAGCCATCAGAACATGCTTACACTTCCAACATACATTTTCTGAGAGAGAACCACCTACACTTGTGTTGAGGTCAAGGTACTCCATTCCAACCACATAAATCTTGATCTCTAGCCTTCCCCAAGTTGCTTTACACTCAAGTCATCTTTCCACCAAATCCTATCCTATGAGAGAGAGTTGAGTGTTGGGAGACTATCATTCGAGGCACAAGAGCAAGGAGTTCATCATCAACACACCATTTGTTACCTCTTGGAGAGTGGTGTCTCCTAGATTGGTTAGGTGTCACTTGGGAGCCTCTGTCAAGATTGTGGAGTTGAACCAAGGAGTTTGTACGGGCAAGGAGATCTCCTACTTCATGAAGATCTACCCTAGTGAGGCAAGTCCTTCGTGGGTGATGGCCATGGTGGGATAGACAAGGTTGCTTCTTCGTGGACCCTTCGTGTGTGGAGCCCTCCATGGACTCGCGCAACCGTTACCCTTCGTGGGTTGAAGTCTCCATCAACATGGATGTACGATAGCACCACCTATCGGAACCACGCCAAAAATCTCCGTGTTTCCAATTGCATTTGCACACTCCAATCCCATCCCTTTGCATTCTTGCAACTTGCATGATTTACTTTCCGCTGCTCATATACTCTTGTCATGCTTGCTTGATATGTATTGTGAATGTTCATACTTGTGCAAAAACTCCACTTCAACTTAATGGAATTAAAAAAACTGCAACTTTTCTTGCTAAGAGTCTATTCACCCCCCTCTAGACACCTCTTCTCGATCCTACAATTGGTATCAGAGCATTGGTCTCCATTGCTTTGGTTTAAACACCTTTGGAGGAAGATGTATGAGTCTATGTTGGTAGAGTGCCTATTCTTGATGGAGAGTATTTTCATGAGTGGAAAAATGAGATGCTTGAGATCTTCAGTGAATATCATTTGACCAAGTACATTACTACCCCTTGTGCTCGCATTGTTGACCCTTTGCATCCCACACCCGATGAGGACCTTGGCATGATTCGCAATCTTTGAACTATCAATCTTATCATTAGAGGATTGCCCAAAAATTTGATTGCTAGCTTACCTACTCTTGGTTGTGCCTACACTATATGGAGATTTCTTGAGGAACGATTCCCAAATTATTCCTTGAAACTTCTAGATAAGGTTCTTCATAAGTCTATTGCCTTGAGTAAGATGAGTTCCAATGATACCAAGTTTGGTGATTGCTTATTTGAGCTTACTAATCTTACGAGTGCAAAAGGAGGTGTTGGAATTATTAGCAATATCATTTCCGAAGTCATTAGAATCCATAGAGATGAACATTGTTACGGTCATACTTCTAATGAATTACCCTCTCTAGGAGTTGATCCATCACATGACATTTTTGAACACGGATACTATGATAAGGATGATGATAGTGACTATGATCTTGATGATGCGATGAGACACTTTGGTCTTATGGCTAATCTTCGCGGCTACATGGCTGGAGGAAAGGAATATGTCCTTGATAGTGGATGTACTGATCATATGACCAGAGACAAAGATATGTTTCGCGAGCTTGCTGAAAACAACGGCCCTCGAAAGTATGTCACTCTCGGTGATAACTCAAAGGTTAAGGTGATTAGCCTTGGTAAGGTGGCCATCTCACATGATAGCTCTATACAAAATGTTATGCTCGTTGAATCTCTTGGCTACAATTTACTTTCTGTATCTAGACTTGCTGACTTTGGTTTCAGTGTCCTGTTTACTGAAGTAGATTGCCAGGTGTTTCGTAGAGATAACAATAAAATGGCCTTTCCCGGCATATGTAGAGGTGATCTTTACATTGTTGATTTCACTAAAAAGGCTCAACCTAGAACTTGCTTAATTGCTAAATCTTCTAAAGGCTGGTTGTGGCATAGAAGGATAGGTCATGTGGGCATGCGAAATCTTTATATGGATCTTCCTGCTTGACAAGCACTACAAAGTCTATCCTTGATAAGCTTATTAAAGGTGATCATATCTTTGGAGTAAAAGATGTTATATTTGACAAGGATAGACTTTGTAGTGCTTGTCAAGCAGGAAAACAAGTTGGAGGAAGTCACCTCGTGAAGAACATAATGACCACGAGAAGACTTCTCGAGCTACTTCATATGGATCTTTTCGGTCCCAATGCCTATAAAAGTCTTGGTGGTAACTCATTCGGTCTGGTTATAGTTGATGATTTTTCAAGATTTACGTGGGTGTTCTTTCTTGATGATAAATCACAGGTCCAAAAGATCTTGAAGAACTTTGATAGGATGGCCCAAAATCAATTTGAAGTGAAGATCAAGAAGGTTCACAGCGACAATGGAACGGAGTTCAAGAACGCAAATGTGGATACCTTTCTCGACGAAGAAGGAATCTCACATGAGTTCTCGGCTACGTACACACATCAACAAAATGGAGTTGTTGAGAAGAAGAACCGAACTCTTATTGAGATGGCTAGAACGATGCTTGATGAGTACAAGACTCCAAAACACTTTTGGGAAGAAGCGGTTGAGACAGCTTGTCATGCAACAAATCGCTTATATCTTCACAAGCTACTCGGCAAGATGGCATACGAGCTCCTCACCGGTAACAAACCCCAAGTTGGATACTTTTGAGTATTCGGCTCAACGTGCTACATTCTTTATAAGCATCATCGTTCTAAATTTGCTCCTAAATCTCATGAAGGTTTCCTACTTGGTTATGGCTCAAACTCTCACACTTACTGGGTCTACAACAATTTCACCCGAAAGGTTGAAGAGATGGTAGATGTGAAGTTTGATGAATCTAACAGCTCGCAAGTAGAGCAATTGCCAATTGATGTAGGAGACAAAGACCCTTCGGAAGCAATTCAAGACTTGTCTATCAGCAAGATTCGTCCAATGGAGGTGAAGGAGAGTACCTCGTCCGTCCAAGTGGAAGCTTCCACCTCACGACAAGGTGAACCAAGAGTTGACTTGGAAGCATCCACGAGTGGGACACACCAAGACAAAGAAAACAAGGACGTACACCAAGATGAACCTCATCAACCTCCTTCTTCACCATGACAAGAGAATGGCAATGTCAACAATGAAGAAGGCCAAGAAGAAGAAGAACCGGATGAAGAAGATGTTCCAACCCAAGCAAAAGCTTCCATGAGTTCGAGCAAGAGTCGCCAAAGACCATCCCCTCGAGCAAATCTACAATGATATCCAAACCGGAAGAATCACTCACTCTAAAACTCGTTTGGCTAACTTTTGTGAACATTATTCATTCATCTCTAGCATTGAACCTATGAAGGTTGAAGAAGCATTGGAAGATCCAGATTGGATAAATGCCATGCATGAAGAGCTACATAACTTTGAGAGAAATCAAGTGTGGACATTGGTCGAGAAGACCGAAAACAACCACAACATCATCGGTACCAAATGGGTGTTTCGCAACAAGCAAGATGAAGATGGTCAAGTCGTCCGCAACAAAGCTCGTCTAGTCGCCCAAGGCTACACTCAAGTCAAAGGTATGGACTATGGTAAGACATATGCCCCCGTTGCTAGACTTGAGTTCATCCGCATCTTACTTGCCTATGCTAATCACCATGATATCACTTTATACCAAATGGACATTAAAAGTGCTTTTATAAATGGTGAAATTGAGGAGGAAGTTTATGTTCAACAACCTCCCGGCTTTGTCAATCCTAAGAAACCTGTCGTGGAATTGTCACGACAGATGTCCTAGCGAAAGGACTTAGTCGTAGGGCCATCGCAACTAGGAAGATTAAAGGGGTTAATCGGGACAAAGGACATGATAGGTTTTATACTAGTTCGGCCCCTTATGATGAAGGTAAAAGCTTACGTCTAGTTGTGTTTGGAATTGCTGGGGTTTCGAAGACCAGGGAGCGAATATGCTTGTCCTGGCTTCGAGTTGTTGTCTCTTGACCGAAGCCACCGCCGGGTCGTCCCCTTATATACATGGGTTGACACCTAGCGGCCTACAAAGTCCCGGCCGTCTTATAAAACGTGTCCGGCTCAGTGACTTCTTTTACATGCCTTTCTTTACAAGTCTTTCCTTACAATGGTGGTTTACAATATTGGGCCTTAAGCCACCTCTGGGCTTAGGCCTTCTATAAGTCTTCATAAAATATTGCCTTGAATGTTACTGGGCTTCTTTTTTAACCCGCCAATGGGGCTGACCCGGCCCCTCCTGGGCGGGTCTTACCTGGTATCTATATTCCCAACATTAGGCCCCAGGTTGACTTTGAACTTTGTTCCTTGTCAATCTTCAATACTTAGATGAAATCTATCTTCCTCTCTCTGTAAAAATCTGTAACTCGTCGTGACGTCATCTTCTGAAAACACAAAAAACTGTTATGACGTCATCCTCAACAGATCTTTATCTTTTAATGTCTTCCGAGAATCGAGGCGTCCGTTTAGTTGGATAGTCATTATTTGGGTCTTCCTCGATTTTCGCGCCCGCCTGTTCGCTTATCTCCTTATAAATAGGCACGCCCTAGTCTTTCTCATTCTTCTCTTTCTCCGTCTTCTTCCTCTCGCAACCCTACCATAGCTCGAGCTCCGCCGCCGTCGTAGAGCTCCTCGTCTCCGTCGACTTTGGCCGCAACATCAACCTGAATCGGTCCAGAGAACGGCGCCGACCTCCGCAGAAGATCTGTGATTGTAAGTTTTCACCTTCCTGCTCCTCAGATCCGCATTAGGGTTTCTATGTTTCCTGCGTGTTCTTCACAGTTCGTCACGGGTTCATTGTAGTTCTTCCACTACAACTTCTTCTTGATCCAAAAAGAAACATATAACCGTACGGTAGTTGTTTTGTTTCCATCCTTGATACTAGTAGATCCCTTCTTCTGGTAAAAAGGGTTTCATTAGAGCTCACGAACTCTTGTGTGCCAGACTTTTAGGTGTAGAATATTTTCCATTTTGAACGACCACTTGATCTGGAATAATATCAAGAATTTAGGAAACCTGTTTGCCTCAAAACTTAGCCAATTCTGTTTCTGTTTTCCTTCTAATGTATGTAGTCATGGCGGCTTATGATGCCGACTTACTTTTCCCTTATACGACATTAGGCCTTACTTAAGCCGCCATTACCTATTTGCACCATCATCATTTAACTGTTAATTTCACCATTGAATTGAACCGACATGTTACTTTCTTTTCAGTTCGTCTTTTGATCATCATGCCGTCAAAAGCACCAACCTTCTGCAACTGGGTCCCTTCCACAGTAACGGAGGACAACTTGAAGGAATTCTTCACCATAGGTTTTTTGCCAGGGAAGAATGTTATGTCTTACCGTGCACCTGACCCGGACGAGGAACGGCCCAATCCCAAAGACGGTGAAGTTATTGTCTTCTCTGACCACATGAATCGGGGGTTTTCCCCCCTGGCTCAAAAGTCTTCAGAGACGTCCTTCACTTTTTCAAACTTCACCCTCAAGATCTTGGGCCCAATTCCATATCCAATATCTGCAATTTCCAAGTTCTCTGTGAAGTGTATCTTCAAGAAGAACCGACTGTGGAACTCTTTAGAGAGTATTTTTGTCTGGACCGCCAGAACGAGTGTACCAATGGCCCTAGCTTGGAACTTGGAGGCATCTCGATTCAGCACCGACAGGGCGCCGTCTTCCCCCTAATAGTCTTGCCGAGTCATCCCAAAGACTGGAATCAGACCTGGTTCTATTGTCAAGACACTTTACCAGTCAATGAGAAACCACTGCCGGGTTACCGTGCGGAGCATCTACATTCCAAGTTTGCGCTCCCTGACAAGCTCACTGCCGCCAAACGCAAGAAGCTTATTCCATCAATTAAAAGGATTAACGCCTTATTGGGGAACGGCTTAACCGGAGTTGACTTGACTCGTTGCTGGGTCTCGTGGCGAGTCATCCCTCTAAGCCGCCGCTCCAAATTGATGTATGAATATGGTGGAGGCACTAATGACTCTCTTCGTCACAGCTCCGTTCAACTAACTGAAGAAGATATTGTTTCAATGTCAACTCTCCTGGTGTCGTGGTTCTGAGTCTGACAGTAGAATGGGGATAGGTATGTAGAGGCAAGATCCTAGCTATGGAGAAGTTGTACACGTGAGTTTTACGAGTTCAAGCCCTTCTTAGAGGAAGTAACATCCCTACATCTCGGAGCCCGGAGGCGGTCGACTAGATTATATGCGTGTGTGTTACAGGGGGTGCGAACCCTTGTCCCTGAGGAGGTGGGTGGCTTATATAGAGTTCGCCAGACCCCTCTCGCCTTCAGTTACAAAGGGTTTAAGGTACATAAAGATGGGAACGTTACTGGTAACGCCTGTATTTAAGTGCCATAAATGACAATTAAGCCTACAAGTAAATGCTCGACTGTTGTTCGTGCAGAGTGGCTTTAGCTCTTCTGTCTGTCGAGTGACTTCTGTGACGGTCGAGTGACATTGATTCTTCCGAGTGGAACGTCTATAGTCAAGTGGATGATGATATCCTTTGAATGATCCTGGCTTTAGGGTGCTGTCCTAGGGGAGGATGTCTAGGTCAGGTCCATGACCCTACCCTAGGTACATAGCTTCATCATTAGTCCCCGAATGGTTAAGGGTTCGAGTGGAGAAGGAGTTGATAACCCCTCTGATTCAGCTTTTGTGCTTTGAGAATATCTTGCCTAGAGGTCGAATGAACCTTCATGATGGCTTCAACTGCTTGTTCAGTCGCCTTGATCCATTCTTGGCCTTGTCGAGTGAACTTTCGTTGTTAAGTTTCGAGTGTTGATATGGAGGAAATCTTCCGTCTGGCGGGTTGTTCTACCGTCTGCGAATTTCACGGGATTCGAATTTTGGGAAGCGCGTCGGGCGGGGGAGGCCGCGGTAATCGGGACGGATTAGGCAGGTCGCCTCGATCCCTGTGCCACCTTTTTTGCCATGTATCGCGTGCGTGACTGTTGCGGGATTTGATAAGATCGTCCGGGCCTACAAGTCAGTCACTCGAAAGTGTCCTTATATAAGGCACCGGACCGGGGCTATTGAACAGTGCGCCCTCAATCCCCTTCCTCTTCCTCAGATTTCTCCGCTGCACCTGCTTCTGCTCTCGGCGTCGTAGCTCCGCTCGGACTCGATTCGCTGCCATGGGGAAGGAGAAGACGATGCTGTTGGAGCGTGCAAAGAAGGTGACGGCGAAGGCGAAAGGGAAGAGGACCAGCCGGGGTGGATCCTTGTCGAGGTCCGGCCTGCCGCCTGGCTGGATCCAGGGCGACTGGATCTGCTTGACGATCAGCCAAGATGACCTTGACGATCTGGTTGAGGGGGGACT
Source organism: Triticum aestivum (assembly GCF_018294505.1). NCBI lineage: Eukaryota > Viridiplantae > Streptophyta > Magnoliopsida > Poales > Poaceae > Triticum > Triticum aestivum. The sequence goes on from NC_057800.1 coordinate 70,672,415, forward strand.
GATCCCCCACAAATCGGCGCAGCTCCCGGGGAACGAGACTGAGCCGCGGCTGCAGGAGGGTGAGTGCGTTCTCCTCGCCACCCATGTCGACTGCGGGTTTTCTTTGCCTTCCCACCCTTTCTTACGTGGTTTCTTGAACTTCTTCGGGGCTCAACTCCACCACTTTACTCCAAACATCATCGTGTACCTTGGTGCTTTCATGTCCATGTGTGAGAATTTCTTGGGCTGCCGACCGCACTAGGGTCTCTTCAAGCACATATTCACATGTCGCTCTCAGACGGTCAAGAAGGCCAACCCGAGTGACGAGAGGACGCACGTGATACAGATGTGCGGGGGCCTTGGAATTCAAATGAGGAACAAGACCACCTTCCCAGCTATGATCCTCCCCGACTCGGTCCGGGGCTGGCAGTCGACCTGGTTCTACTGCAAGGACCAGCCGACCCCGGGCCAGTCGACTGGACTTCCCCCCTTTTCCATGGCTCGAGTGGAGAAGCCCTCCTCCTTGAGAGTGATCCCGAAGGAGAAGGCGCAGGTGAAGGTGCTGGTCGAGCGGGTCATCCAACTAGTCCGCGACGGAGTGACTGGTATGGACCTGCTGGAGGTCTTCCACAGTCGACGCATCCAACCACTCCAAGCTCGTGACCATCCGATGTGGATGTACTCGGGGCTCGAGGATTCAACTCGGATCCATCCGGAGGACGTTAGCGAGGACACGGTGGAGAAGTGTCTGAGAGGAATCTCCGGCAACAAGGATAATCCCCGAGGGTCCAGGAGGGTGGTTCCATTCGACCATTTGCGCCAGCCGAAACAGGTATGATTCTGCATTGTCGAGTGTCTTCTTAACTTACTGCATAGAATCTTGTTGATGGTCGACAATCTTTCTTTTATTCATTGTCTTTTTAGGCTCTTGTTGATATGTACTCGATGCCCAATGGAGTGCAGGAGCAAAATGTCGAGGGGGAGGCGAGCGGGGGCGAGAGTGGCGAGTGGCACTCGGATGCAGAGGAGGACGAGGAGAGCGATGTCCCGAGTGACGAAGAAGAGGTCGACTCACCTCCTCGCAGAGAAAGGAGGTCCAAGCACGCTCACGACCCGACGAGCACCCCTGACCTGGCGGCCGCACCGACTGGGCAATCTTCGAAGCGCCCTCGGGCGTCTTCTCCGGTGCCGACTGAGAAGGTATCGAAACAGCTCAAGACTGCACCGCCTCCTACGCCAAAAGCATTGAAGGCCACATCCTCCAAACCACCGAAGGCTTTGCTCAGAATAAAAGTGACCATCCCCACATTTTTGGGTAATCATCCGACCCGATCTTTTGGTCGACTCGAGCAACAGAACATAACCGACTGAATGTTGACATTTGCAGTGCTGCTACATCTGGAACTTCTTCCTACCAATACCAAGATGAGGAAATGGAAGACGCGGTTACCTCCAACCCAGGTAAAACTCTCATGATCTTGTTCTTGATTGTTTGGTCGATCAAATTCTGGTGATTCACTTGGGGTCGACTGATTTATTTGCAGCCCCACCCAACGTTATCGAGCTTCTGGATGATGATGAAGATGTGGCTCCGAGGCTCGGAAAGAACAAAAGAGTAGCGACTGGCAAGACATCTCAGCTGGGACTGACGACGGAACCATCTGTCCAACAACCTGAAGATGCAGGTGGGGCCTCTATAACCTTTGATGTCCCATTGTCGAGTGAGCGTCCTGCACCGTCGATTGTACCAGTGTTTCCTTCAGCCGCCCAATCCCATGCCTCAGAGCTCCAAGCTGCCGCATCTGGGTCGTCTGCCCCTTTCTTCACCAACTATCATGTTCCGGAAAGCCAGTCGGATGCCTCTGCGGGGGCAATCCGTCAGGCTAACATGATGATGGAGCGGATGAAGACGGTGCACAAGAATAGCCAGGCTGCTTACGATGCCAGCGCGGCTCTTCGGGCCAATGTCTAGGTAAGTTGGCTTTCGACTGACCTTGTTCTATTAGGATATGGTACCTGAAATATTTTCTTTCATACAATCTCTTATTGTTTGCATTGAATCTGTACACCCACTGGGTGTTTTGTTGTCTTTACTATTTGCGCTCTTCCACTCGGCCTGGGTGAGTGGGATCTGAATCGGTGGGGGCACGCTAAGTGCACCCACTGGGTGTAGTCCCCGAGACCTTAGTCGACTGCGGGCAGTCGACTGGGGTCTGAGTACTTTTCACTTTCCTTTCTTCCACTCAACCTGGGCTGACCGGCCGAGTGGGATCTGAACCAGTGGGGGCACGTCAAGTGCACCCACTGGGTGTAGTCCCCGAGACCGCAGTCGACTGCTGGCAGTCGGCCGGGGTCTGAATAGTTCTTCTCTCTTTCTTCTCTTTTTTTTTAAACTCAACCCGGGCGGACCGGTCGAGTGGGGTCTGAATCAGTGGGGGCACGCCAGTGCACCCGCTGGGTGTAGTCCCCGAGACCGCGGTCGACTGTGGCAGTCGGCTCGGGTCTGAGTAAACTTTTAAGTTTTATTCACTCGGAAGTAAATAAACTTTGATCTTTTCGATTGACATGTCTTTTGCCTTTTGCAGAAATCTTGTACTCTCATTTCCAAGTTTGCCGAATTTGAGGAGAAACAAAGGCAACTCAACCTTGACTTGGAGCTGGCCCAACAAAAATTGAAGAAAGCTCAAGATGAAGCTGCTGGTATGGAAGGTAACTGCCTGTCGACTGCTCACGTCAACCGTCCTTTAAAATATTTCTTCAATATCTTGTTAAATCCGATTGCTTATTTTGCAGAGAAAATGAGGTTGGCTCTGGAGAAGAAGGACTCGGACCTTGCAGCTGCGCAGAAGGAAGCTCAAGATAAGACTGCCCTTGCTGACCAGAAGCTGGCTTCGGTCGGAGTGCTGGAGGAAGAAGTAAGCAAGCTGAAGTCCTCTCTCACTGAGTCTAACCGAGAGGTAACTCGTTTGAAGAAGGATAAGATGGCTCTGAATGAGAAGCTGAAATCTGCGACCCGTGAGAGAAATGACGTGGAGGCTTATCTGAGAACTCTCGCCAAGAAGCACTTTCTTATGCTGGATGGTACTCCTTTTAATCCGACTACTTTACTGCTTGTAAGTTAATCCAGTCCAGTCGACTCACTAACTCTTTGACTGCAGAATTCTACCAAAACTTTGATGAGGAGACTCAGCGGATCGAGATGGGTTTGGACCCTATTGTTTCTCCAGTCGACGACGAGGCTGCCATGAATGTGCTTTGCCTGGAATCCCATGTCGCCAGTGTTACAAGTTATCTCGCTCGTGTGAAGGTGGCAGTTTCACGGATCGACTCATCACTCTGGCCAGAGGCGACGCTTCAAAATGACCTCGAGTCTCTGATGGCTCACCTCAACGAGGTCCCTAGTCTAGTGCAAGAATGGAAGAAGTCCTCTGCCCGGTGTGGTCTTGACGTGGCGTTGTCCTTAGTGAGAGTCCACTGCAAGGAAGCTCGTGAAGATAAGCTGGCAGTGATCAAGGTCACCAACACCAAAAGGCATGATTTCCAGTCCTTTATGGAGACTTTCATCGCTGCTGCCACTCGGATTGCAGATGGAATTGACATGGATGAATTCGTCGAACCCGACAGCCCTCCTCCTGCCGAATGAACACACTTTGAGATTTGAACCTCCTTTAAATTTGCCTCGGAATGCCGAGTGGTTGCTGTAACCATTAAACTCCTTCGGGCTTGGTGCTCGAATACTTTTGATCCATCGTCTGGAAATTTTAGGATCCGCCCGAACTTGGTTTATCTCTGAACATGCTTGTATTTGCTTTCGAGTGGGATTTGCTCTTTACTCTGAATAATCTTTCAATCTGCATCTCGTTGTCTTTGCACAATCGTTGTATTTATGGCGCAGCTCCGAAGGAGAAGGTTGCAGTCGACCGGCACCTTGCTACCTCTTGAGAACTACGTTGGATTTCCCCGAAGAGGAGAGGATGATGCAGCAAAGTAGCGTAAGTATTTCCCTCAGTTTTTGAGAACCAAGGTATCAATCCAGTAGGAGGCTACGCGCGAGTCCCTCGTACCTACACAAAAACAATAGCTCAACGCAACCAACGCGCTTAGGGGTTGTCAATCCCTTCATGGTCACTTACGAAAGTGAGATCTGATAGAGATGATAAATAATATTTTTGGTATTTTTGGTATAGAGATGCAAAGTGAAAAGTAAAAGGCAAAGTAAAAAAGCAAAGCAATAATAAAGTAATGGAGATTGATAGGATGAGAAAGAGACCCGGGGGCCATAGGTTTCACTAGTGGCTTCTCTCAAGAGCATAAGTATTCTATGGTGGGTGAACAAATTACTCTTGAGCAATTGACAGAATTGAGCATAGTTATGAGAATATCTAGGTATGATCATGTATATAGGCATCACGTCCGAGACAAGTAGACCGACTCCTGCCTGCAACTACTACTATTACTCCACTCATCGACTGTTATCCAGCATGCATCTAGAGTATTAAGTTAAAAATAGAGTAACACCTTAAGCAAGATGACATGAGGTAGAGGGGGAGTTTCATGCAATATGATAAAAACCCCATCTTGTTATCCTCGATGGAAACAATACAATATGTGCCTTGCTGCCCCTTCTGTCACTGGGAAAGGACACCGCAAGATCGAACCCAAAGCTAAGCACTTCTCCCATGGAAAGAACAACCAATCTAATAGGCCAAACTAAACTGATAATTTGAAGAGACTTGCAAAGATAACCAATCATACATAAAAGAATTCCGAGAAGATTCAAATATTATTCATAGATAGACTGGATCATAAACCCACAATTCATGGATCTCAACAAACACACCGCAAAAAGAAGATTACATCGAATAGATCTCCAAGAGAGAGGGGGAGAACATTGTATTGAGATCCAAAAAGAGAGAAGAAGCCATCTAGCTACTAACTATGGACCCGTAGGTCTGAAGTAAACTACTCACATTTCATCGGAGGGGCTTGGATGATGATGTAGAAGCCCTCCGTGATCGATGCCCCCTCAGGCGGAGCTCCGGAACAGGCCCCAAGATGGGATCTCATGGATACAGATAGTTGCAGCGGTGGAATTAGGTTTTTTGCTCTGTATCTGATCGTTTGGGGGTACGTAGGTATATATAGGAGGAAGAAGTACATCGGTGGAGCTTCGAGGGGCCCACAAGGCAGGGGCGCGCCCTAGGGGGGCGCGCCCTCCACCCTCGTGACCGCCTCGTGGCTCTATTGACGGAGGGTTCAAGTCTCCCGGGTCTTATCTGATGAGAAAATCGCGTTCCCGAAGGTTTCATTCCGTTTGGACTCCGTTTGATATTCTGTTTCTCTGAAACACTGAAATAGGCAAAAAAACAGCAATTCTGGGCTGGGCCTCCGGTTAATAGGTTAGTCCCAAAAATAATATAAAACTGGAAAATAAAGCCCAATGTAGTCCAAAATAGTAGGTAATATAGCATGGAGCAATCAAAAATTATAGATACGTTGGAGACGTATCAAGCATCCCCAAGCTTAATTCATGCTCGTCCTCGAGTAGGTAAATGATAAAAACAGAATTTTTGATGCGAAGTGCTACTTGGCATAATTTCAATGTAAATCTTCTTAATTGTGGTATGAATATTCAGATTCAAAAGATTGAAGACAAAAGTTCATGTTGACATAAAAATAATAATACTTCAAGCATACTAACAAAGCAATTATGTCTTCTCAAAATAACATGGCCAAAGAAAGCTATCCCTACAAAATCATATAGTCTGGCTATGCTCTATCTTCACCACACAAAGTATTTAAATCATGCACAACCCCGATGACAAGCCAAGCAATTGTTTCATACTTTTGACATTTTCAAAACTTTTTCGATCTTCACGCAATACATGAGCGTGAGCCATGGATATAGCACTATATGTGGAATAGAATGGTGGTTGTGGAGAAGACAAAAAGGAGAAGATAGTCTCACATCAACTAGGCGTATCAACGGGCTATGGAGATGCCCATCAATAGATATCAATGTGAGTGAGTAGGGATTGCCATGCAACGGATGCACTAGAGCTATAAGTATATGAAAGCTCAACAAAAGAAACTAAGTGGGTGTGCATCCAACTCGCTTGATCACGAAGACCTAGGGCATTTTGAGGAAGCACATCATTGGAATATACAAGCCAATTTCTATAATGAAAAATTCCCACTAGTATATGAAAGTGACAGAATGAGAGACTATCTATCATGAAGATCATGGTGCTACTTTGAAGCACAAGTGTGGTAAAAGGATAGTAACATTGTCCCTTCTCTCTTTTTCTCTCATTTTTTTGTTTGGGCCTTTTTTATGGCCTCATTTTTTTTCGTTCGGAGTCTCAACCCGACTTGTGGGGGGATCATAGTCTCCATCATCCTTTCCTCACTTGGGACAATGCTCTAAAAATGATGATCATCACACTTCTTATTTTTCTTACAACTCAACAATTACAACTCAATACTTAGAACAAAATATGACTCTATATGAATGCCTCTGGCGGTGTACCGGGATATGCAATGAATCAAGAGTGACATGTATGAAAGAATTATGAACGGTGGCTTTGCCACAAATACGATGTCAACTACATGATCATGCTAGCAATATGACAATGATGGAGCGTGTCATAATGAACGGAATGGTGGAAAGTTGCATGGAAATATATCTCAGAATGGCTATGGAAATGCCATGATAGGTAGGTATGGTGGCTGTTTTGAGGAAGGTATTTGGTGGGTGTATGATACCGGCGAAAAGTGCACGGTATTAGAGAGGCTAGCAATGGTGGAAGGAAGGAAAGTGCGTATAATCCATGGACCCAACATTAGTCATAAAGAACTCATATACTTATTGTAAAAATCTAGAAGTTATCAAAGCAAAGTATTACGTGCATGCTCCTAAGGGGATAGATTGGTAGGAAAAGACCATCGCTCGTCCTCGACCGCCACTCATAAGCAAGACAATCAATAAATAAATCATGCTCCGACTTCATCACATAACGGTTCACCATATGTGCATGCTACGGGAATCACAAACTTTAACACAAGCATTTCTCAAATTCACAAGTACTCAACTAGCATGACTCTAATATCACCATCCTCATATCTCAAAACAATTATGAAGCATCAATTTTTTCTTCTTAGTATTCAACGCACTCAAAAGAAAGTTTTACAAATCATGAATACCAAGCATATTATTATTAAGAAAATTACCATGCTATTAAGACTATCAATCTAAGTGAAGCATGAGAGATCAATAGTTTCTATAAAACAAATCCACCACCGTGCTCTAAAATATATAAGTGAAGTACTAGAGCAAAACTATAAAACTCAAAATATATAAGTGAAGCACTAGAGTAAAACTATAGAGCTCAAAAGATATAAGTGAAGCACATAGAGTATTCTATCAAATTCCAAATTATGTATGGCTCTCTCAAAAGGTGTGTACAGCAAGGACGATTGTGGTAAACTAACAAGCAAAGACTCAAATCATAAAAGATGCTCCAAGCAAAACACATATCATGTGGTGAATAAAAATATAACTCCAAGTAAAGTTACCGATAGAAGTAGACGAAAGATGGGATGCCCTCTGGGGCATCCCAAAGCTTTGGCTTTTAGGTGTCCTTAGATTATCTTGGGGGTGCCATGGGCATCCCCAAGCTTAGGCTCTTGCCACTCCTTGTTCCATAATCCATCAAATCTTTACCCAAAACTTGAAAACTTCACAACACAAAACTTAAAGTAGAAAATCTCATGAGCTCCGTTAGCGAAAGAAAACAAAACACCACTTCAAGGTACTGTAATGAACTCATTCTTTATTTATATTGGTGTTAAACCTACTGTATTCCAACTTCTCTATGGTTTATAAACTACTCCCTCCGTTCCTAAATATTTGTCTTTCTAGACATTTCAAATGACTACTACATACGGATGTATGTAGACATATTTTAGAGTGTAGATTCACTCATTTTGCTCCATATGTAGTCACTTGTTGAAATGCCTAGAAATACAAGTATTTGGGAATGGAGGGAGTATTTTACTAGCCATAGATTCATCACAATAAGCAAACAACACACGAAAAATAGAATCTTTCAAAAACAGAACAGTCTGTAGTAATCTGTAGCTAGCGCAAGATCTGGAACCCCAAAAATTCTAAAATAAATTTCTGGACGTGAGGAATTTACCTATTAATGATCTGCAAAAATAATTAACTAAATATCACTCTCCAAATAAAAATGACAACAGTTCTTGTGAGCGCTAAAGTTTCTGTTTTTTACAGCAAGTTCAACAAGACTTTCCCCAAGTCTTCCCAACGGTTCTACTTGGCTCAAACACTAATTAAACAAAAAAACACAACCAAAACAGAGGCTAAATAATTTATTTATTACTAAACAGGAGCAGAAAGCAAGGAATAAAAATAAAATTGGGTTGCCTCCCAACAAGCACTATCGTTTAATGCCCCTAGCTAGGCATAACAAGCAAGAATAGATCTAGGTATTGCCATCTTTGGTAGGAAATCCATAAGTGGCTCTCATGATAGATTCATATGGTAATTCTATTTTCTTTATCCATGACCTTTTTTAATGGAAATTGAAATCTAATATTCCCTTCCTTCATATCAATAATTGCACCAACTGTTCTAAGGAAAGGTCTACCGAGAATAATAGGGCAAGAAGGATTGCAATCTATATCAAGAACGATAAAATCTATGGGCACATAATTCCTATTTGCAACAATAATAACATCATTAATTCTTCCCATAGGTTTCTTAATAGTGGAATCCGCAGGATGCAAGTTTAGAGAGCAATCATCAAAATCACAGAAATCTAGCAAATCACACAAAGTTTTGGGAATAGTAGAGACACTAGAACCCAAATCACACAAAGCATAAAACTCATAATCTTTAATTTTAATTTTAATAGTAGGTTCCCACTCATCATAAAGTTTTCTAGGGATAGAAACTTTCAACTCAAGTTTTTCTTCATAAGATTGCATCAAGGCATCAACGATATGTTCAGTAAAGGCTTTATTTTGACTATAAGAACGAGGAGAATTTAGCACGGATTGCAACAAGGAAATACAATCAATCAAAGATAAATTTTCGTAATTAAATTCCTTGAAATCCAATATACTGGGTTTAGGATCATCTAGGGTTTTATTTCTTTTAATCCCACTTTTATCAATTTCACCATCAAGATCTAAATACTCTGAATTTTTAGAACTCCTTCTAGGTAAAGGTGGATCATATTCAGTCCCATTATTATCAAGATTAATATAGCAAAACAAAGATTTAATAGGGGACACATCAATTACTTTTAGATCTTCACCATTATTTTCATAGGAACTAGAAGAACACGCTTTAATAAAGGCATCTTTCATAGCACGCGTCCTAGCGGTTCTTTCCTTGCACTCATCAATGGAAATTCTCATGGCTTTGAGAGACTCATTGATATCATGCTTAGGAGGAATAGATCTAAGCTTTAAAGAATCAACCTCAAGAGAAATTCTATCAATGTTCCTAGCAAAATCATCAATCTTAAGCAATTTTTCTTCAATCATAGCATTAAAATTCTTTTTCTAAGAAATAAATTCTTTAATATTAGACTAAAAATCAGAGGGCATCTTATTATAATTTACATAAGAATTGTTGTAGGAATTACCATGATTATTAGAGGGATTACTAGGATAAGGCCTAGGATTGAAATTTCCTCTATACGCGTTGTTACCAAAATTGTTCCTACCAACAAAATTCACATCCATAGATTCATTAGTATTCTCAATCAAAGTAGACAGGGGCATATCATTAGGATCAGAAGAAATGCTTTTATTAGCAAATAATTTTATAAGTTCATCCATCTTTCCACTCAAAACATTAATTTCTTCTATCGCATGCACTTTTTTATTAGCGGATCTTTCAGTGTGCCATTGAGAATAATTAACCATAATATTATCTAGGAGTTTAGTAGCATCTCCTAAAGTGATTTCCATAAAAGTGCCTCCCGCGACCAAATCCAAAAGATTTCTAGAAGCAAAATTCAATCCGAAATAAAAAAAAATTGTATAATCATCCACAAATTCAAACCATGAGTAGGGCAATTACCTATCATTAATTTCATTATCTCCCAAGCTTGTGCAACATGTTCATGACCAAGTTGCTTAAAATTCATAATATCATTTCTAAGAGAGATGATCTTAGCGGGAGGAAAATACTTAGAGATAAAAGCATCTTTGCACTTGTTCCATGAATCAATACTATTTTTAGGCAAAGATGAAAACCAAGCTTTAGCACGATCTCTAAGCGAAAAAGGAAATAGCTTCAATTTAACAATATCATTATCGACATCTTTCTTCTTTTGCATGTCACACAAATCAACGAAGCTATTAAGATGGGTAGCTGCATCTTCACTAGGAAGGCCGGAGAACGGATCTTTCATGACAAGATTCAGCAAAGCAGCATTAATTTCACAAGATTCAACATCGGTAAGAGGAGCAATCGGAGTGCTAAGGAAATCATTATTGTTGGTATTGGTGAAGTCTCACAATTTGGTATTATCTTGAGCCATCGCGACAAACAAGAAAACTAACACACAAGCAAACAAAAAGCAAGCAGGCAAAAAGAGGAGAATAGAGAAAGAGAGGGAGGATAGAGAGAGAGAGGGCGAATAAAATGGCAAGGCTGAATTGGGGGGAGAGGAAAATGAGGGGCAAATGGCAAATAATGTAATGCGGGAGATAGGGATTGTGATGGGTACTTGGTATGTTGACTTTTGCGCAGACTCCCCGACAACGGCGTCAGAAATTCTTCTTGCTACCTCTTGAGCACCGCGTTGGATTTCCCCGAAGAGGAGAGGATGATGCAGCAAAGTAGCGTAAGTATTTCCCTCAGTTTTTGAGAACCAAGGTATCAATCCAGTAGGAGGCTACACGCGAGTCCCTCGTACCTAGACAAAAACAATAGCTCAACGCAACCAACGCGCTTAGGTGTTGTCAATCCCTTCACAGTCACTTACGAAAGTGAGGTCTGATAGAGATGATAAATAATATTTTTGGTATTTTTGGTATACAGATGCAAAGTGAAAAGTAAAAGGCAAAGTAAAAAAGCAAAGCAACAATAAAGTGATGGAGATTGATATGATGAGAAAGAGACCCGGGGGGCATAGGTTTCACAAGTGGCTTCTCTCAAGAGCATAAGTATTCTACGGTGGGTGAACAAATTACTGTTGAGCAATTGACAGAATTGAGCATAGTTATGAGAAGATCTAGGTATGATTGTGTATATAGGCATCATGTCCGAGACAAGTAGACCGACTCCTGCCTGCATCTACTACTATTACTCCACTGATCGACCGCTATCCAGCATGCATCTAGAGTATTAAGTTAAAAACAGAGTAACACCTTAAGCAAGATGACATGATGTAGAGGGATAGTTTCATGCAATATGATAAAAAACCCATCATGTTATCCTCAATGGCAATAATACAATGCGTGCCTTGCTGCCCCTTCTGTCACTGGGAAAGGACATCGCAACATCGAACCCAAAGCTAAGCACTTCTCCCATGGCAAGAACAACCAATCTAGTAGGCCAAACCAAACTGATAATTCGAAGAGACTTACAAAGATAACCAATCATACATAAAAGAATTCAGAGAAGATTCAAATATTATTCATAGATAGACTGGATCATAAACCCACAATTCATCGGTCTCAACAAACACACCGCATAAAGAAGATTACATCGAATAGATCTCCACGAGAGAGGGGGAGAACATTGTATTGAGATCCAAAAATAGAGAAGAAGCCATCTAGCTACTAACTATGGACACGTAGGTCTGAAGTAAACTACTCACACTTCATCGGAGGGGCTTGGATGATGATGTAGAAGCCCTCCGTGATCGATGCCCCCTCCGGCGGAGCTCCGGAACAGGCCCCAAGATGGGATCTCGTGGATACAGAAATTTGCGGCGGTGGAATTAGGTTTTTTGCTCTGTATCTGATTATTTGGGGGTAAGTAGGTATATATAGGAGGAAGAAGTACGTCGGTGGAGCTTTGAGGGGCCCACGAGGCAGGGGGGCACGCCCTAGGGGGGCGCCCTCCACCGTCGTGGCCGCCTCGTGGCTTTCTTGATGGAGGGTCCAATTCTCCCGGGTCTTATCTGGTGAGAAAATCGCGTTCCCGAAGGTTTCATTCCGTTTGGACTCCGTTTGATATTCTGTTTCTCTGAAACACCGAAATAGGCAAAAAAACAGCAATTCTGGGTTGGGCCTCCGGTTAATAGGTTAGTCCCAAATATAATATAAAAGTGGAAAATAAAGCCCAATATAGTCCAAAACAGTAGGTAATATAGCATGGAGCAATCAAAAATTATAGATACGTTGGAGATGTATCACACCTCATCGTCCATGCGGATGAGGATGGAGCGCACATTGTATTTGTGGTGCGGCTCCAAAGGAGGAGGTTGCAGTCGACCTGCACCTCGTCGTCCTTGCGGATGGGGATGGAGCGCACAGTGTATTTGTGACGCAGCTCCAAAGGAGAAGGTTGTAGTCGACTTGCACCTCGTCGTCCTTGCAGATGGGGATGGAGCGCACATTGTATTTGTGGTGCGGCTCCAATGGAGAAGGTTGCAGTCGACCCGCACCTCGTCGTCCTTGCGGATGGTGATGGAGCGTATGTTGTATTTGTGGCGCTGCTCCGAAGGAGAAGGTTGTAGTCGACATGTGCCTCGTCGTCCTTGCGGATGGTGACGGAGCGTATGTTGTATTTGTGGCTCAGCTCCGAAGGAGAAGGTTGTAGTCGACCTGCACCTCATCGTCCTTGCGGATAAGGACAACTTCAAACCTTAGGCGAGTACTGGACTGCAGCTAAGCCCCCGAGTGGGAGGTTTGCTCACCACTCGGTAGGATTTTACAAACTTAGGCGAGTACTGGACTGCAGCTAAGCCTCCGAGTGGGAGGATTGCTCACCACTCAGTAGGATTTTGCAAACTTAGGCGAGCACTGGACTGCAGCTAAGCCCCCGAGTGGGAGGGTTGCTCACCACTCGGTAGGATTTTATAAACTTAGGCGAGTACTGTACTGCAGCTAAGCCCCCGAGTGGGAGGCTTGCTCACCACTCGGTAGAATTTTTCAAACTTAAGCGAGTACTGGACTGCAGCTAAGCCCCCGAGTGGGAGGGTTGCTCACCACTCGGTAGGATTTTATGAACTTAGGCGAGTACTGGACTGCAACTAAGCCCCTGAGTGGGTGGGTTGCTCACCACTCGGTAGGATTTTGCAAACTTAGGCGAGTACTGGATTGCAGCTAAGCCCCTGAGTGGGAGGGTTGCTCACCACTCAGTAGGATTTTACAAACTTAGGTGAGTACTGGACTGCAGCTAAGCCCCCGAGTGAGAGGCTTGCTCACCACTGGTAGGATTTTTTAAACTTAGGCGAGTACTGGACTGCAGATAAGCCCCCGAGTGAGAGGTGTAACGCCCTCGATGCGGCTATATCTCCTACGTGTCGAGGCACGACTTAGAGGCATAACCGCATTGAAAGCAATGTCGCAAGTTAGGCAATCTTCACAACATCCCATGTAAAATGTAGATAATAAAAGGGGAGATAAATAGTTGGCTTACACTCGCCACGTCAATCAAAGTACATAAATAACATTACATCATCCAATCACTCATGGCCCGACTACGGCGCCAAAATAAAAGATCAACCCAACATGCGACACGGTCCCGATCGCCCCAACTGGGCACCACTACTGGTCATCAGGGAAAGAAACATAGTAACGGTGTGAGTCCTCGTCGAACTCCCACTTGAGCTCAAGCGCGTCATCTGGAACAGAGTCATCAGGCCCTGCATCTTGTTTGGAAGTAAACTATGAGCCACAGGGACTCAGCAATCTCGCACCCTCACGATCAAGACTATTTAAGCTTATAGGTAAGGCAAGGTAAATATGTGGAGCTACAGCAAGCGACTAGCATATATGGTGGCTAACATGTTCGCAAAAGAGAGCAAGAAGAGAAGGCGAAGCGCGAACGAACAACTAGGGAGAACAACCTGCGTCAAGCATTACTCCAACACCGTGTTCACTTCCAGGACTCTGCCGAGAAGAGACCATCACGGTAACTCACACAGTTGATTCATTTTAATTAAGTTACGGTTCAAGTTATCTACACCCGGACATTAACAAATTCCCATCTGCCCATAACCGTGGGCACGGCTTTCGAAAGTTCAAATCCCTGCAGGGGAGTACCAACTTAGCCCATGAAAAGCTCTCACGGTCAACGAATGAATAGACCTTCTCCCGAGACATTCCAACCAGAGTCGGTATCCCGGTTCTGCAAGACACTTCGACAAGTTAAAACAAATCCAGCAACACCGCCTGAATGTGCCGACAAATCCCGATTGGAGCTGCACATATCTCCTTCTCAGGGCACACTCAGATTGTCTTAGGTACGGGTAGGCCAGCCTAGAGTTGCCCCTGGTGGCCACCGGCAGCTGACAGGTGGACCAACACTCAGAGGAGCACTGGCCCGGGGGGGTTTTAAAATAAGATGACCCCGGGCTCCGGAAACCCAAGGGAAAAAGAGGCTAGGTGGCAAATGGTAAAACCAAGGTTGAGCATTGCTGGAAAAGCTTTATTCAAGGCGAACTATCAAGGGGTTCCCATTATAACCCAACCGCGTAAGGAACGCAAAATCCGGGAACATAATACCGATATGATGGAAAACTAGGGAGGCAAGAGTGGAACAAAACACTAGGCGAGAGGCCGAGCCTTCCACCCTTTACCAAGTATATAGATGCATTAAGATAACAAGATAATATAATGATATCCCAACAAGTAAATAATGTTCCACCAAGGAACGGTCTCCAATCTTCACCTGCAACTAGCAACGCTATAAGAGGGGCTGAGCAAAGCGGTAACATAGCCAACCAATGGTTTGCTAGGACATGGTGGGTTAGAGGTTTGACATGGCAATTTGGGAGGCATGATAAGCAAGTGGTAGGCATCATAGCATAGGCATAGCAAAAGAGCGAGCATCTAGCAAAGCAAAGATAGTAGTGATTTCGAGGGTATGATCATCTTGCCTGCAAAGTTGTCAGAGTTGACTGGATCCTTGAAAGCAAACTCAACGGGCTCCTTGTTAGCTAACTCGTCTCCCGGCTCTACCCAAACGAGACAAACAAGCAAACGGAGCACAATCAACCACGTGCAAAGCTCAAACATCATGATGCAAACATGGTATGCCATGTGGGATGCGATATGCGATGCATATGCAAGATTTGACAAGGAATGAATGAACCTGGCCTCAACTTGGAATTCCAAGTGTGCTACTGGAAAGGTGAGATGAAATCGCTTGAAAACGATATAAATATTACCGGAATCGGAGTCACGGTTTGGAAATGGCAAGCAATTCAATTATGACAACGATCTGCGACATACAGCAAGTAGCCATCTAAATGCAACAAGATGAACATACTACAGCACTCAAACATGGCATCAAAATACATGGCAGGGATCCATTCATGATGCTAAACAAAAGATGAACACTAAGCTACGGCCAATTCATCCATTAACAGGTTCAAACAAGCATGGAAAAAATGCATTTGGTAAACAGATTTCAGACTTAGTGAAATTAACACTTGTCTGGAATTTCAGATCAGGTAGCACACTTTGGAGCATGAAAACTATATGCTACAGGGCCTGAACATGGCAAAGAAAGCATGGCATGGAGCTACTCAAAGAGCTTAACAAAAGTCCCTTAGTGACCTTGAGCCAAAAGGGGTCATAAAATACATTTGCAAACATGTGAACATGGCAAAAACATAATCAGATCACAGACTTAGTGAAAAACTGGAGCATGCAAATCAGATATCAAGTAAGCATGTTTACGAGCTCGATGCACTCACTACAGAGCAAGTCATGACAATCTAAGCATACACCCATCAAGAATACACATTATACAAGCTAGAAATGGCAAGAAGAATAACATAGCATGCACGGATCGACTACAACATCCTCGGCAAAATCGCTAACAAGTAGACAATCTGCCCAGATTCACGAAATAGCAAAAGTAGAGCTCGATTGACTCAACCTAGGTTGCTCCATCATTGCAAAGAAAGACATGGATGCATAGAGCACTACAAGATTAACAAAACATCCTTAATAATCATCCTCAAAAGAGGCACGGATCACTAGGAAACAACATGAACATATGACATATTGAGATAAACAGATCAAGGACTTAGTGGAATTGCTAAGTCCCTAAAATCAGCATTAACGAATGCACCACTGTGCAAGCTTGTGCTAGTCACCACACTCATCACAAAAATACATGGATGCACCACTGGAAAGATGACAAAGCATATGACAAAACACATGTAGAGCTCCTGGGCATATCATGCACACAATAGTCATGGCAAAAATGACAAATAGCTAATTGGAGCAGCAGATCTGACAATTATCCCAAATAGCATTCTTCCAACAGCATTTCGGGCATCAAGATGAACTCAAATGAAAATGATGCGATGAGATAAAATGATGTACTCTCTGAGATGAACATTTTGATATGCTATATGCCCAAAACGGAGCTACGGATGCGGAGATACAACATGATGAAAAACGCAAAATAGCTAGGGTTTCGGGGCAAAAGTCAACCGTCCAAATAGATCTAGATCCAGCCCGGGAGCACTGTATCAGCGGCGCGGCTGCCGAGGTTCGCCGGAGATGTCGACGCGGTGGCCGGACTTGCCAGACTTGGGAGGCGCGGCAGCCGGACTTGCTGGACTTGGGAGGCGGCGCGGACGACGAGGGGGCGGCGGACGGCGGCGGGCGGCGCTCGGCCGGAGCTGCACCGGCGCGGGGGCTTGGTGGCAGCGACGGCGATCGCCGGAGTCGGTGGCGCGGAGGCCGGAGGTGGAGGTGCGGCGGCTCGGGGAGGCGAGGCAGGCCGGCAGGCGAGGTGCGGCGGCTCGAGCGCGCGGGCCTCGGGGGCCGGCAATGGGCCAAGCAGGCCGGCAGCGTGGGGGCGGTGAGGTGCCACATGGCGCTACACCACTGGTGCGGGGCGGTGGCGCGACTTCGTCCGGCCGGACCTGACATGTCCGGCGCGGCGCGAGGTGGTGGATCTAGGGTTTGGAAGGAGGGGATCCGGAATTTCGAGAGGGTGGTGTATTTATAGACATAGAGGGAGCTAGGAGAGTCCAAATGAGGTGCGGTTTTTGGCCACGCGATCGTGATCGACCGCTCTAGATGATGGACAGGGTTTAGGTGGGTTTTGGGCCAAAATGGAGGGGTGTTGGGCTGCAACACACACGAGGCCTTCTCGGTCCCTTGGTTAACCGTTGGAGCATCAAACGAAGTCCAAATGGTACGAAACTTGACAGGCGGTCTACTGGTAGTAAACCAAGGCCGCTTGGCAAGTATCAGTCCAATCCGGAAATGTTTAATCCCCACATGTGAAAGAAAAGTAGAAATGACCACCGGAGGAGAACGGAGCGCCGGATTGCAAAACGGACAACGGGGAAAATGCTCGAATGCATGAGACGAACACGTATGCAAATGCAATGCACATGATGACATGATATGAGATGCATGATAACGACAACAACACACGGAGACAAAAACCCGAACCTGAGAGAATAAAATAACTTAACGCCGGAAACGGCAAGAGTTGGATTACATATTAGGTAAATCATATCCGGGGTGTTACAGTTGCTCATCACTCGGTAGAATTTTACAAACTTAGGCGAGTACTGGACTGCAGCTAAGCCCCCGAATGATAGGGTTGCTCATCACTCGGTAGGATTTTACAAACTTAGGCGAGTACTGGACTGCAGCTAAGCCCCTGAGTGAGAGGCTTGCTCACCACTTGGTAGGATTTTTTAAACTTAGGCGAGTACTGGACTGCAGCTAAGCCCCCGAGTGAGAGACTTGCTCACCACTCGGTAGGATTTTTTAAACTTAGGCGAGTACTGGACTGCAGCTAAGCACCCGGGTGAGAGGGTTGCTCACCACTCGGTAGGATTTTTTAAACTTAGGCGAGTACTGGACTGCAGCTAAGCACCCGAGTGAGAGGGTTGCTCATCACTCGGTAGGATTTTACACACTTAGGCGAGTACTGGACTGCAGCTAAGCCCCCGAGTGAGAGGCTTGCTCACCACTCGGTAGGATGTTTTAAACTTAGGTGAAACGGATTTGCAACTAAGCCTCTGAGTGAGAGGCTTGCTCACCACTCGGGAGGATTTTCTTTTGAACTTAGGCGAACCGGATTCGCGACTAAGTCACCCACTGGGGATTTCAGACGAAAATAAAAGCAACAACAATCGTTCAAGAGGACTGTAAAGCTCTTGTCTTTGATAAAGAAATTACAAAGGTATTTCTTGTTACATTTTATTCGAACGAGTACTTAAGTATAAAAGGGGCGGAGCAGCTCCGCATTCCAAGCCCGTGGCTCGTCCTTCTTATGCTCGACATCCTAAAGGTGGTATGCTCCATTGTGGAGCACTCTGGTGACAATGAAGGGACCTTCCCAAGCCGGGCGAGCTTGTGTGGTTTCTGCTGATCCACTCGAAGAACCAAACCACCCTCTTGAAAGGCTCGACCCTTCATGTGTCTAGCGTGGAATCGACACAAGTCTTGCTGATAAATGGTCGACCGGATCAAGGCCATCTCTCTTTCCTCCTCTAGGAGGTCGACTGCGTCTTGCCGAGCTTGTTCTGCTTCATCTTTAGAGAAGAGCTCAACTCGTGGTGCATTATGAAGCAAGTCACTTGGTAGAACAGCTTCAGCCTCGTAGACCAAGAAGAATGGAGTTCGGTCACTCGGCCGATTGGGAGTTGTCCTCAACCCCCAGAGAACTGATGGAAGTTCATCAACCCAGGCGCCTGCTATGTGCTTGAGATCTCGCATCAGTCGGGGTTTCGGTCCTTTGAGAATCAGGCCATTTGCTCTTTCTGCTTGTCCATTCGACTGGGGATGGGCGACTGAAGCATAGTCGACTCGTGTGCCTTGTGAGGCGCAGAAGGTTCTGAACTCATCAGAATCGAAGTTCGATCCGTTGTCAGTGATGATGCTGTGCGGAACCCCATATCGGAAAATCAACTCTCTGATGAAGGTGACAGTAGTACTAGCTTCAAGATTCTTAATAGGCTTGGCTTCGATCCATTTGGTAAACTTGTCGACTACTACAAGCACATGAGTGAAGCCGCTCCTACCTGTCCTCAGTGGACCAACCATGTCCAATCCCCAAACAGCAAAGGGCCAGACGAGTGGAATGGTCTTCAGGGTTGATGCAGGTTTGTGCGACATATTGGAGTAGAACTGGCAGCCTTCACATCTGTCGACTATATCTTTCGCCATTTCATTTGCTTGTGGCCAATAAAATCCAGCTCGGTATGCTTTAGCCACAATGGTCCGAGAGGACGCATGGTGACCACAGGTCCCCGAATGGATGTCGTGGAGGATCACTCGGCCTTCTTCTGGTGTTATGCATTTCTGGCTGACCCCAGTTGCACTTTCTCTGAACAGTTGTCATCTTATTATAGTAAAGGCCTTGGATCGATGGACAATCTGTCGAGCCTCTTCTTCATCCTCTGGGAGCTCTTTCCTAAGGATATATGCAATGTATGCCACTGTCCAGTCGGGAGTGATGACCAACACCTCCATGATCAAGTCGACCACGGCTGGGATGTCGACTTCAATCGGATCTGTGGCACTCCTAGGCTGCGGGGGCTCTTCAGCGAAGGGATCCTCTTGAACTGAAGGTGCATGAATATGCTCCAGGAACACATTACTGGGAATAGCTTCTCTCTTGGAGCCTATCTTTGCTAAATCATCTGCTGCTTGATTTTTCAGTTGGGGTACATGATGGAGTTCTAACCCCTCAAACTTCTTTTCCAACTTCCTCACCGCGTTGCAGTAACCAGTCATGGCTGGGCTTCTGACATCCCACTCCTTTATCACTTGATTGACTACCAATTCTGAGTCGCCATAGACCATGAGGCGGAGGACACCGAGTGAGATGGCCATACGCAACCCATACAAGAGTGCTTCATATTTTGCTTCGTTATTGGAGGAATCAAAGTGAATCTGGAGGACATATCTAAGCTTGTCTCCTTGGGGGGATACCAGTACCACCCCAGCACCGGAACCATTCAGCATCTTGGAACCATCAAAGAACATGGTCCAGTGCTCCGAGTGAACTTGAGTCGGCAGTTGTTATTCAATCCACTCGGCGAGGAAATCTACTATTGCTTGGGACTTGATAGCTTTCTTTGCCTCGAACTTGATATCTAAGGGAAGGAGTTCAATCGCCCACTTTGCCACTCGACCAGTTGCATCTCTATTGTTCAGAATCTCTGATAATGGAGCATCGCTGACGACTGTAATGGAGTGATCAGAGAAGTAATGTGCAACCTTCTTTGTGGTCATATAAATCCCATAAACAAGCTTCTGATAATGTGGATATCTTTGCTTTGATGGAGTCAAAACTTCAGAGACATAGTATACTGGGTGATGAACTTTGTAAGCTTTTCCTTCCTCTTCCCACTCGACCATAAGTACTGTACTGACGACTTGCCCAGTGGCTGCAATGTAAAGCAGTAAAGGCTCATTGCTGATTGGAGGAGCAAGCACCGACTGGGTGGAAAGCAGGGCTTTGAGCTCTGCAAATGCTGCATCAGCTTCAGGAGTCCACTCGAACTTATCTGACTTCTTCATCAGTCGGTAAAGAGGCAGTGCCTTTTCACCGAGGCAAGAAATGAATCGACTTAGGGCGGCCAGACAACTAGTAAGCTTATGGACATCATGCACACGCACAGGGCGTTTCATCCGGAGTGTGGCACCCACTTTCTCTGGGTTAGCGTCGATCCCCCGTTCAGAAACGAGAAAACCGAGTAATTTTCCGCCTGGAACTCCAAACGTGCACTTTGATGGATTAAGCTTGATATCATACCTCCTGAGGTTGGCAAAGGTTTCAGCAAGGTCAGCCAGTAGGTTGGAACCTTTTCGTGCCTTGACCATAATGTCATCCTTGTATGCTTCCACATTCCGACTGATTTGAGTGAGCAGACACTTCTGGATCATCCTCATGAATGTGGCTCCGGCGTTCTTCAAACCGAATGGCATAGTGAAATAACAGAAGCACCCAAATGGGGTGATGAAAGCTGTTTTTATCTCATCGGGTCCATACAGACGGATCTGATGATACCCGGAATAAGCATCCAAAAAGGATAAACGCTCACACCCCGCAGTCGAGTCGACTATTTGGTCGATGTGAGGGAGAGGAAAGTGATCTTTCAGGCAGGCCCGATTGATATGTTTGAAGTCGATGCACATGTGAAGTGAGTCATCCTTCTTTGGGACCATAACAACATTAGCTAACCACTCGAAGTGGTAAATCTCTCGGATAAACTCAGCTGCCAGAAGCCGAGCCACTTCCTCACCGTTTGCCTTCCTCTTCTATACGGTGGACCGTCGAATATGTTCTTTGACTGGTTTCACCTTTGGGTCGACTCGCAAACGATGCTCAGCCAGTCCCCTGGGAACACCTGGCATGTCAGAAGGTTTCCATGCAAAGATGTCCCAGTTCTCACGGAGGAACTGGATGAGTGCTTCTTCCTATTTGAAGTCGAGTGTTGTTGAAATGTGAGTCGGAGCAGCATTGGAATCCGTTGGATGAATATGAATCGGCTTCGTTTCACTAGACGACTGGAACGCTGAATCAGTGGCAGGCTTCTTAGCTCGCAAAAAATCACTCAGATCTGCATTTTTTGATACACCTGCAACTCCACTACTGCCATCTATGCATCGGTGATCTTTGAGCCCTTCTGGAAGCACTCTTCTGCCTTCTTTCGACTGCCAGTGATAGTGATCACCCCTTTAGGACCAGGCATCTTCAATTTGAGGTACACGTAACATGGTCGAGCCATAAAACGTGCATAAGCTGGCCTGCCTAGAATAGCGTGATAAGCACTCTGGAAATCCACAACTTCAAATGTCAACTTTTCTTTGCGGTAATTCTTGGAATAACCGAAAACTACATCAAGGGCGATCTGACCGAGTGACGCGGCCTTCTTGCCAGGAATAACTCCATGGAAACTCATATTACTTTCGCTGAGTCTGGACATCGGAATGCCCATTCGTTTCAACGTCTCTGCATATAGTATATTCAGACCACTGCCACCATCCATCACAACCTTAGTCAATCGAGTGCCTTCGACTATGGGGTCGACCACCAGCGCTTGCCTCCCAGGGGTGGCTATGTGCGCTGGGTGATCGGACTGGTCGAATGTAATGGCAATCTGAGACCACTTCAAATAACTGGGTGTCACCGGAGCGACCATGTTCACTTCTCTGTTGATGACTTTCAGTCGACTCTTACTCTCAATGTCAGCGAAAATCATCAGAGTGGAATTGACGTGGGGGTAACAATCATCGTCCTCCTCCTCATCCTCAACTTTGACTGATTCCTTCTCCTTTTCCTTGGGCTGTTTCTCTCGGAATTGCTAGATTAGGAGTCGACACTGTCGAGTGGTATGCTTCGGGTAAATGAAATTACCCTCTTCATCTTTTTTTGGTGTGAATGTGGCATGGTAAATCTAGCACGTCATTTCCATCTTGATCTTTTACTTTCTTGGGGTTCCACGGCCCTTTGGGTTTCCCTTTGAACTTTCCTTGAGTCACGGCTAAGGCTTCACCAGGAGCGGCTGGCTCGGCCTTGCGCTTTTGCTTCCGACTGGAGTTCCCTCCTCCGGTTTCGTGGGCGACTGTTTTGTGCTTGCCACTCCGGAGTCCGTCTTCTTATTCACCATTTGCGTACTTGGTGGCAATCTCCATCATCCGAGTCAGAGTCATATCTCATGTCCGACCGAATTTCAGATGCAACTCCCGATACTTGACGCCTTCTTTGAAGGCACAAATTGCCTGGTGATCAGACATATTCTCCACTGTGTGGTGCAGTGTGATCCATCTCTGGATATAATCCCTCAAAGTTTCATTCGATTTCTGAACGCAACACTGTAATTCCGTCAGCCCTGCCGGCCGTTTGCAAGTACCTTCAAATGTTCTAACAAATACTCGGGCAAGATCTTCCCAAGTATAAATACTACCAGTCACTAACTGATTCAGCCACGCTCTGGCTGAGCCCTCCAACATCAAAGGAAGGTGCTTCATGGCCACTTCATCATTGCCACCACCAATCTGTACAGCCACTCGATAATCCGCAAGCCAAGTATCAGGCTTGGACTCGCCAGTGAACTTACTGACTCCAGTCGCCAACCTGAAGTTGGGAGGAATCACCGCAGCCCTGATGGCTCTGCTGAAGCACTCTGGACCTGAGACATGTACCCTAATGCTGGTTGGGAAATCTCTGTTATGACCCTCTCTGTGAGCTCTGTTTCTGTCGACCAGACCCTGAACGAGAATAGATCTCGCGTCAAAGCCCGACTCCCTGGGGTCAACTGGAATCCTTCGCCCACCACTGTGAGGACGTCTGTCATCATGTTGCCGAGGCACGTATGACCCACTCCTTGGGGGAGGCATGGGAACTCGACGACGATCATCCTGATCGAGTCGGTGATCATACTGCTCATGGTTTCTGTATTGATCTCGCCGGTCTTCACGTCCTTCATGCCTCGGGGGTGATCTCGGGCTGTGAGCCAACTTGACTGTGTCTACAACCACGGATCTGCTATGGATCCTATTCCGTGACTGAGATACTACTGTATTATGCTCTCCCACCGCACAGAGCAAGGCCCGGATCTGCACCAGACCTCGACTAGCTTCTAACTGGGAAGGTTGGATTGACTCTGCTATTCGGGCCGCAGCTGTGAGATTCTGGATCGGAGTTCGGTATACCTGAGTCGGAGGCAAAAAAAGTTGACGTCGACTGGACTCAGGGATATGCTGCCGAGCACGCTCGTCGAGTGCGTGCTGGAGGTTCTCCAGTCGAGTGCACTCAGCCAAGTTGGCCAGGCACGCCTCCTCCAAGGCTTGGGCCTCAGGGGTTTCTCCAACGATAGGAGTGTGAAGCGCATCCATGTTCCGGCGGCGAAGTTCTTCCCTTCGTTGCGAAGAGAGGGGTTCGGGGCAGTACTCTTCGTGAACACACGACGGATCGCCGCCCCCGTCGCCTCCGTCTTCACGAGTGAAGCTAGGAGGACTGCGTGGTCCATTGACCAACAAAACTTCCGCCGCAGGGTCACTGCTGTCGCACTCGGATGCAGTCTCTACGGAGCCAGGTCGAACAGGCCGTAGAGAGTTTCGTCAGGCTCGATTGCCGCGACTTGGGGGGTGGCCGACTGGCGAGCATCCGCATGCTTCACCCACCGCTGAAGCCTCGATCGACCGGAACACTTGCTCCGGCGGGCGGCAGGAAGGGAGGTCAGCATAGGAGCCAACCGATACTGAGTCGACGGCTGCCGTAGGAGGACGCCACAGATGTACGTGCGAAAGTACATTGCCCCACGGACGGGGAGCGCCTCGATGTCAAGTGGCGCTTCTTGGAGCCAAGCGGAGTCGTCGGCAACAAATACGAGCGCACCGAGACGGATCTAGCGGCCCTCGGCCAAACCTCTGCCCGAAACCATGTTGATGGGGATCGGAAATATCGCAACTTCTCCAACAAGTCGCTAAGACACCGGCCCCAATGTGGGCGCCAACTGTCGTGGTTCTAAGTCTGACAATAGAATGGGGGGTAGGTATGTAGAGGCAAGATCCTAGCTATGGAGGAGTTGTACACACGAGTTTTACGAGTTCAGGCCCTTCTCAGAGGAAGTAACAGCCCTGTGTCTCGGAGCCCGGAGGCGGTCAACTGGATTATATGCGTGTGTGTTACAGGGGGTGCGAACCCTTGTCCCTGAGGAGGGGTGGCTTATATAGAGTTCGCCAGACCCCTCTCGCCTTCAGTTACAAAGGGTTTAAGGTACATAAAGATGGGAACGTTACTGGTAATGCCTGTATTTAAGTGCCATAAATGACAATTAAGCCTACAAGTAAATGCTCGACTGTTGTTCGTGCAGAGTGGCTTTATCTCTTCTGTCTATTGAGTGACTTCTATGACGGTCGAGTGACATTGATTCTTCCGAGTGGAACGTCTATAGTCGAGTGGATGATGATATCCTTTGAATCATCCTGTCTTTAGGGTGCTGTCCTAGGGGAGGATGTCTAGGTCAGGTCCATGACCCTACCCTAGGTACATAGCTTCATCACCTGGTGAACGGCAAATATGAAGACTGCAGTAAAGTCGGGTTAAACCCCTTTTGCAAACTTAACCCGGCGCCAGACGTAAGAAAACCCCTGACCTCTTTCTCTTTGTATTTTCCTCAGTAGTTTTAAATACTTGCATGACCTTGTTTACTTGTTCATAGGCTAAATCTGACTTCGGGAAAGTCAAGTATAACCATGAAGCCGCCAAGAAGGCTAGAGCCGCTGCCATAAACACCAAGAAAACGGAGGTCCAAGAAGAAAAAGATCACCGCTGAGGACCTGTTAAAGCTTGATGATATTTCTGAGTCGGAGGTAGCCCTTGATCCCCTTAGCCAGTTTTTTAATAACCTTATTGACACTGACTATTGCCAGGACGAGATGGGGGCCAGTCAGGCCGTGGAAGAATAGGTAACTATTTCCTCCGACTCAGCCCATTTGCCAAGACAGAAACTTCGATTGGTAACCCGGAAAGTAAGGTCTTGACACCCTTTGGCTTATTTGGACCCTCATTTTCTTTTGAAAAAGCAGCAACATGAGAGCCGCCGTCAAGCCCGGAACGACGATGAACCGCCTTCCACTCTTCAACAAACTCCTCAAAAACGCCAGAATGAGGTCTCTTTTGTCTTCATCTTTTACTTTTCATTAATAGATCTTCTCCCTTGCATTACTAACTTTATTTTATCTTCTGCAGGAGGTGTCTCGCTCTTCTGGCGACTCATCTCAAACTCAATTTCTGGCTTTCAAGACTGCCCCTGGGTAAGGAAAAAAGCATCTTTCCTCCGTGTCTTTCAAACTGCATCTTTGTACTAACTGTCTCATAACATCTTTTGTAGTGGCCAAGCCAAGTCCAAGAAGGCCAAAGTAACTAAACCGGCGGAAGACACGTCAGTCTTCGCTCCTGAACCAGCCATGCAAACTTCTCCCCCTTGAACTGAAGCACCAGAAGACCCGGCTGCTGACACTCAACTAGACCCTCCTGAGCCGTCAGCTGATGACACTGTTGTTATCCCCTCTACTGCCGGACCACCCATCTCGGCTAACCTGCCATCATCTTCTGATCATGACATTCTGATCACTAGAAGTCGTTTTGTTGAGCCAGGGACTCCCACCGTGTTAGCTCGACACACCGCTAAATAAGAAGCCCTGGAGAGACGGAAAGTGCATTTTGATATCTCTCACTACAGTCATCTGAATGCTAATGACATATTGTCCGGCTATCTCAGCCATGTTCATTCCAGACGTGAGTCAGAGATTGAGATGGTCAAGCAACTTCAGCTGAAATATGAGGTATGTTCTCCGGTTTACTTATACTCTGCCAGCCCCCAAGTCTTCAGATGATGATTCTGAATGATCTGGAGACTTTAAGATATAGATGGATACTTTCTCTCTAAGTCTTTCAAAAGCCCAACAGAATAGTGCAAACTTCACCTATAGTCCCACTACAAAAAAAATACACTTCCGTGATGATACGTGTTTGTCACAGTAGGTCACGTTTTATGTCATGCATGTACATCCATGACAAATTTATGATAGAATCAAGATAGTCATACTTGTGCTGTCGTAGAAGTGTTCCACTTCCATGACGATAAATCGCGCGTCACAAAAGTGCTTTCGTCAAGGGTGACCGACACGTGGCATCCATCGTAACGAAACGCCGTTAAGCTATCGGGTCGGGTTTTGGATTCGATAACCCGTTAACAGCCCCGGCCAATGGGGATTTTCCACGTGTAAAATCATCATTGGCTGGAGGAAACACGTGTCGGCTCACCGTTTGGACAGATGTCATCCGCTCATTGGACCGAAGGCTCCTATGATACGGCGACACGTGGCATGGCCCAACAGAGGCCCATTCCTGTGAAAAGGCCGACCTGTTTGACTTGGTCAAAAGGTGGTGGGCCGGCCCACGGAAAGCCTGCTAACGGCATGTTCGCATATAGCCCATTTACAGCCCACTAACCCAGGGACCGTTACGCCCTATCCGAATTAGGCCCAGTAGCGTCATCTGGGCCGTCCAATATGATTCAGCCCGTTTTAACTTCCTGCCCATGTGTGGCCCATGACTTCTTTCGGACCATATGAGGACCTTTGTAACTCTTGGCCCATTAACGACACGTGGTGAAACTGGCCCGTAATGAATAGTGTATCACTTTATACCCATTAATGGCCCGTTATTCCATTGGGCTGTTTCCAGCCCAAGTTATCTTTTGGCCTTCTCAGGGCCCATTGATTCTTGGTCTCATTTGCAACATTCGGTTACATACGGCCCGTTACTGTCATTTTCTACTTGTCGGCCAAATTCAGCCTGTCGTTACAGTCGGCCCGTTTGCGAACCATTAATACGTTGGGCCGTTTTCACGTCAAAAAACCCGTTGGGCTGTTTTCATAAAGTTATCAAATACGGCCTATTAACGGCCCGTTATGGTCCACGAATAGTACGGCCCATGATTGGAAAAATGATGATACGCCCCATAGAAGGCCCATGGATCCTACGGCCCGTATGAGGCCCATGGATAGTACGGCCTGTAGAAGGCCCATGGACCGTATGGCCCGTAGAAGGCCCATGGACCCTACGGCCCGTAGAAGGCCCATGGACCCTAAGGGCCGTATAGAAGGCCAATGGATCCTATGGCCGGACGAAGGCCCATGGATCATACGGCCTGCAGGAGGCCCATGGTTACAACAGTCCGTGTGTTGCCATGATTATTTTGGCCTACTTACCAAAAATAGGCTATTGTGGCCACTAGAAAAAAACAGAAAAAGAACTGCAGTGACTACAAGCAAACAACTAAACAAGACAATAAGGAAATAAATAAGAAAGCAATTAACGCTAGCCTATTACCGCTATTACACATATTACATCCACTGGGCATCAAAGTTCGCCACCAGTGCAAATATAGGGAACAAAGCAGCACATTACATACACTGGCCGTCAAAATTGGCCACCAGTGCAAATAAACGCGACAGTAAAACAAGAGCATAACTGAAACAACTTCAGAAGAGCTCAAGAAACGTTATCCTGGGTATCCACCATGCTGGCAATAAGCTTAGCAAGCTGATTAGCTTTGTCCTGTTTGGCGCTAAAATCCTCCAACGCTTGTTGTTGCACCAGAAAGTATGCATCTGAATGCTCCAGGGACTTCCAGAGTCCTTCCGCTTCTTGTCGCAGCACAGCTGATCGATGTCTTTCAACTTGTAGTTGAGACTCAAGAAACCAAACTGATTCATACAGTTAGTTTGAATAGCTTGTGCAAGCGGTAGTGGCCAGTAACTCGAACACTAAACCAAGATAGGACCTTGGGGTTGTTTCGCTGTCTTCAAGATAGTATTCCTTAGCTGTTTTATCAGCTTTGTTGGAGACCAACAAGGATGTGTCACTATCCTGAACCTTATACTTCCTTTACCATTGCTTAATAAGGCAGTCTTCCCCAATGTTCTATCAGCATTCTAAAAGAAGAAACAAGCAGACACATAACAAGTTTAGAATGTACTAGTATATGAAACTCATTTCGGTGAACCAGTTCATTAGTAAGGTGGACAGGATTAAACTACCAAGTCTTCTATTGCAAAGTACTAGTACATAATAAAAGCATCAAACAAACATATATCTATGTCCTATGGTCACTGCATTGTCTTGCCAAATCAAAATAGAGACACGGTTCAAATCATATCAGTTCAAGACAAAGCAGCAGTGAAAGAATACAAACCGTGGGAAACAACACGGCACAACAAGATTTCAGATGGGTACCACGGTTCTACATGTACAACAACACTATTGGATCTGTTGTGATACTAGTAATGTGCATGATATGAAAGTCAACTGTATACACACTTGAAATTGAAATCAACAGAGCTATTGATAAGAGCAAACCTGTTAAAGAAACATGCGTGAACATAACTGCTGTGCCATTGGAGTTTCGATTGGATCCTTCAATTTAAAAATAAGTTTGTATGAGTAAATACAGTGATACAAGAGCAAAGCAATCATAGTTAAAAAAGGCGGGCCTAAGCGAGCGCTTAAGCGTGCCTAGGCTCTAGGCGTTGGCAAAACGCATTGCGCATAACTACGCATAATCTGTGCATAACTGCGCATAAGCATGCGCTTTGGTCAGTAAAGCGCAAGGCGGTGGCAAAACGCACAATTAACGCCTAGCGCTTTTTTGAACTATGATAGCAATGGAATCTTAAATTAGAACAGTTGTTCTTTATGTTTAGGCACTTGTTCTACATGAACAGAGTATAATAAGACGCAAGAATATAATACTTAAAAATAGAAAATGATCTCATAGACCTTACCACATTCTTGGTTCGGGACCAGTACAGAACAAGGCGTTCACAGTCATCGTCAAGTAAATGTGTCTCAGGAGAACGTAAGGGAATTTGATGAGTTTTTTTGCCGGTGAAGTACGTTTTCTTCGGGTAATTCCGATACTGCCACCAAGCATTCTTGAAGATAGCAGAGGTATTAGCACCGGTTACCTCATCCTGAGTTTCCAAATCGGTCCTTCTCTATAGATAAAATGGGAAAATTTGCTGTATTATAACCATCATGGAGGTAGGATGTATGGGACGAAGCAAAGTAATTGCCATGAATAACATTACTTACACATGACTCCTGGACAAACAGCTGCAACTGGCATTTTCCTTGATCTTCAGTATAAAATTTCCAAGATGGGAAGATACGCACATACGATTTAACAACATCAAATTCGATAGATGCTAAACTACGACTAGCTGGTTGTGCTTCCTCCACAGGAATAGGCGTACTAACTGGTGGAGTTGGGGTTTGCCGTGATAGTACTGGCCCTTTGGGCACTAGAGCTGCCTTACTAACTGCTCTTGTTTGGGAGCTCTGTGGTGGAGATGGTGCTGTGTCAACAGGAACTGGGTTACTATCGGCTGGGGTTGGGGTTAGATTGGGTGAAGCTGGTTCTTTGTCCGTCGCAGTAGGGGTACAATCTGCGATAGTTTGGGTTATGTGTGGTAGGGCTGGTTCTTGTGCATGTACAACCGGGGTGCTATCTCCACCAAGAGGTAGCACTGTTTTATTTGAAGACCGTGTTTTTAGTCCGCTAGATACTGGCATCACCCGCTCCAATTCAAATGGCTGATAAACAGGAAACATAGTTGAATGTACATACATTGTATGAGAGACAGATGCAATAGATAGTGTGGAAAAAAGAAGGCATGAAATAGTTGACATGTATATTGTTTAACTAAAACGGATAGCATGACATAATTTCGCATATATGATGTCTATCTAAACTTGATAGCATAGCATAACATAATTCAAAGATATGATGAATAACTAAACAGGATCGCATGACATAATTCACCTACATGTTATCTAAGTAATCAGGATCGCATCATTTAATTCACATATGTGATTTATATGCTAAACAGAGGGCATTCAATATGATGCCTGAACTAAGAACATGGTGTTGAATATTGTGTATATGATGTCTAAACTATGCAATGCAAGACACCGTATGCATGAAATGAGCAGTATAACCGTGCCAAGTTAGAGCATACACCTCAGTGGGGGAATAGGACTGGTCATCTGTCTTTGAATCCATCTCTGAGGAGCTATCGGGACCCAACAAGAGATCTGCTTCAACAGGTAGCACTGTTGCTCTGAAGGCCCTGTTTTCACTCCAAATTTTTCCATCTCCCACCCAAATGGCTGATTCACAGGAAGAGTAGTTTAATGTACAAACATTGTCGACAAATGGAAATATAATGAAAAGGATGGGAAAGATATCATTCAAATATATGATGCCTGGTTAAACAGGATGGCATTGCACATTTCACATATATTATGGCTGGTTAAAAGACATAAGACTGCATAATTCCAATATATGATATAAAAACTAAACAGGTGGCATTACAAAACATGTCTAAACTAAGTAGATGACATATATTATGTCAAAAGTAGGCACTGCAAGGCAACATATGCATGATATGACTAACATCATCATGCCAAGGTAGAGCAAACACCTTGGGGGGTAAATAGGAGTGGTCAGCGGCGTCTGAATCCGCCTCAGAACAGATATCTCCCTCTGGATTACAATCTGGAGAGGGGTGGGGAGGGTTTGCCATTGAACCCACAATGGAGCGATGTCTGCATGACATTGCATTGCCGCGCAAAACTCTTCTCTTTTTCTCTACATGTTCAGCATGACTGTGTACAATATCTGACATGCATACAAAAAAATATGGTGAGATTATGTAGGAGAGCATGCAGAAATTTAGAGTGATGGTAACAAGCAGTGGATCGACGTTTTTCCGTTGAAGCAAAATAGCCCTAATGGATCGACGTGAATGTATAGTAATAAGTGATGCAACAAGTGTACAACCTCTTTGCCGTAGCTGTGTCGACCTCAAAATCATTGGGTTGGTTGCTGAAGCAGTTGAGGCAGAGGTGGCTGTCGGAGGTGTGGAGGAAGATCTGAGGAATCTGTAGACGGCGTCTAGGGCACTGCTCTGTTGTGATGGATCGTTCTGTCGTTGGAGCAACTCCGGTGAGCCGTAAGACGTCAAGGCTGAAGCAGCACAAGACAGAGATCATTAATCTCAACTGGGATTCTAATAGCATCTCCAATAGATGATGTAAAATGGATGTAAAATTAACATCACCAAAAACCACCTGACTACAACAGATGAGGTAAAAACTTTTGACTCTGAACTTAACTGTCAAAACTGAAATTTACTGTGGAATCTGAATGCTACTCTCAAAACTGAACGCAATGGTAGCAGAGAGGCACTGGACATGTAGTTTAGGGAGGGCTTGTAGTTCATCTTCAACCTACACCCCCCTGAGCCGCCAGCCACCACCGGCCGAACCGCCAGCCCCAGCGCCGCCTTGCTGCCCCGAAACAACTCGCCACCGCCGCCCTGGCCAGCCCTCTAGCCCCCCCTCCCCCCACCCTGAACCCTAAGATAGATAGTGGGGTGCCTCTCCGGCGAGCCCATGTCCCCGCTGCGGGTGGTTCTTCCTTAACTCCGGTGAGCACCCCCAACCCCTGAAAATCGACTGACCCAAAAGTCGATTCAGTCGACTGAAGTGTGGCTTAATCGGAGCAGAGCAGCAGCACGAGCGAGGGGGGGAGCAGCAGCAGCAGCTAGGCAAGCGAGCGATCGAGCGAGAGCCGGAGCAGCAGCAGCAGCGCGAGCGAGAGCCGGAGCAGCAGCAGCAGATCTGGCTGGTATGGACGCCGCTGCCGAAGGGGCCTCGCACTAGGGGAGAGCCGCCGTGGAGATGTCGCCCGCGGTGCCGGCTTCAAGGTAGCCGCTCCATGGGGTGCGGGATGGAGCACCGTCGAGTTAAGGAGAAGGTGCGATGCGATGAGTGTACAACCTCTTTGGTGGCGCCGAGTAGGCCTCGGCTTTGTCCGAGGAGTCGGTGAGGATGTTGCGGTTCCGGTGGAGCAGGTTAAGGCGGAGCTGTGGGGATGGAGCAGCCGCGATAGACGAGGCGATTGTCGGAGCAGCTCCTTGGAGGTGGAGGACAGGGCGGCTGAACCGGCGGGACGGCGAGATGGACGACGAATCCTCATTCGGGGAGGTGGACGAGGGACGTCGAGCTATTGCGGTGGACGACGTCGTCGGGGAAGAGGCTCCGGCTGGGTAGTGGTGACGTGGCGGACAGAGGAGGGTGGGGTTTCGCGGCTGGAGCGGTTAGGTTATGGTGGCCTGGGATTTCGAATGGCGAAAAGGGGGCGATGCGAGGGGGTGAAGCATGATATAGGGACGCGCTTGTCCAAAATGTAGGGTGTGTTACAAAAGTACCCCCCCCCACCGATTTGAACTAGCGGCCCTTTCGGCTCAGGGTTAGAAGGGGGATTTCACGTGTCGGGATTTGGCAGCTGGAGGAAGTTTTTGCGCGCATTGTAATTTCGGGATAGCAAGGCGCGGGTTGTGAAGGCGCCAGTTTTGGGAGCACGATATCTGAATTTTCGGGATATAACAAGACGCAGGTTGAATTTTAGGGACAAGCCTAACATGTGGTAATATTGTACTTGTACATACCAAATCAATTCGCACTTCCCTCAACCAAAAAGAAAATGAAAAAAATAAAACTATTCACACCACATAAAGAGAGAGTCTTGCCCCGTTTCACTATACAAATGCTATTCAAAGCTACTCCCTCCTTCCATCTATATAGGGCCTAATGTGTTTTTCGATGCTAACTTTGACCAAATATTAGAGCAATGATATATGACATGCAACTTGCACAAAGCACACCGTTAAATTTGTCTGTGAAAGGTTCTTTCAATGATATAATTTTCACATTGTGCATGTCATGTACTCCCTCCGTCCTGGTTTATTAGGCCTCTCAGCATCACAGGCATGTCCCCTTTTATAAGGCTCCGCATTGGAAAGGTGCATGCATGCAACCATTTCATTGGTTGTATTGAAAGCTATTGTTGTTGGTGCCACGGCTGAAAAGTTAATACACTTCATGTGTGCTTTTTCATTGGCTGCATGCATGTGAGAGAGTGCATTGGGAGTGGAATGGAAGAATTAATGTGAGCAAATTACTATGTGTCTTGGTCTAAGAGAAGTTGTCTTTAGGCCTAATAAACCCGGACGGAGGGAGTACTATTAATCTTGTCAATAGTCAAAGGCGGTCTTAAAAATCTCATTACGCCCTATATAGATGGAAGGAGGGAGTATGAATCCATGTTATGTCTAATTAAAATTTTTTGCTTGCTGTATAATGCATGTAACCTACTCATACCAACATTTTAGTGCATTCCAAATGTCTATACTACCGCTGCAATTCGAACTAAATTTGAATTCGTTTCTCTATTTCAATAAGAATCTACAATCATGATTGTTGCAAACTTCAACCATCATAGTTTCCTTGCTATCCGCCAGATATAAATCGGACAGCCTATAATGCAGGATGGCAGGCACACCATCATCAACAACTCCGTTTTTTATAAGAGTAGAGATAAAATATATTAAATGTAGTATAACATGTTCATAACCACACCATGTGTATCACCGTTATATATATTCACACATGCGTCGGTTTGAAACACTATGATAAATTATTCAAATATCCGAATTCGCTTTTTATAATGAAGTATATAATATATCTGTTCGTCTTTTACACCCACACAACCCTCTTATCTTTGTAGCTAGCGCTAACTTCCTCTTGTGCATGCACACGCCCGCATCCCTCTCACCCTCCCTCAGCATTCTCTAGCTCCATCGCACAAATTCGTCTTTTCACTTTAGGTCGTTTAACCATGGTGTGTGTAGGCTCCCCAGCTCCTTCTTTACGGCACACATCGATCGATATGCATCTCTAGCCAGGTGTGCTTAGCACAAACACAAGCTTCCCCTCTTCTCTTGTCACCGTCCATGCCTCACTCCCACCACTCTTTTCATCGTTCTCGTACTCGCACACTCCTCCCCCCTCGATATAGTATGCCTCTCGTACCACCTCCTACATGCATCCTTCTCTCTTTATCCTTCTCCTCGTGCCTCATTTTCTTCTAACACACACATGCATGTATACCGATCGATCTCCCAACATATACCTAGATCGACTTTAACTACACCCCCCATCAATCGATGTACCTCACAAGTTATGTCTCTCCTTTCTCTAACAAAGGGCGATTGATCTTCCTATGTAGTTACGTCTGCTTACCACAGCCACATCGTTCCCCTCATCATTCATGCATGCCTCCTGACCCGTCTCTCACACGCACGTGCACAGACAACAAGCAGCCATCTCCTCTCTTATTGATATTGCGGGCGTGCCCTCCGTTTGTCTAGCAAGCCTATCCCACCATTTGTTAGAAGCAACTCCACTACCACCCCCTCCAACACTCTAGCTCGGTCTCTCTCCCAACCTTATTCCTCTCCTGCACATATGCATGGATGCCGATCGATCTCCCTTAATACATGAGGCAGATCGATCTCCTTAATACATGAGGTAGGCCTCTCTCCTCCTCCACACATATACCGGCCATTGTACCTCTATAGTTAATTGGGCCTCCCTCTTCCCCCACCACACACCGATAGTCAAGCGCTGCAGGTAGGTATCCATGCCACAGAGACAAACTGCACATGTCCCATCTCACGTTCCAGTAGGCCAGCCACTCTATATCTTTGACGTGGGCACACACAAATTCGATGGAATCTTTATCGATCGCGCGCACACACACACACACATAATCCCTCTCTTCGATTCTATGGACACCTCAAGCCGATGATACCTCCACTCTCTTCTCGTGGATCGCCCCCTCTATATATATGTTATATCCAGGACTCTATTTCACACACATTGCATATGTTACATTTTTTGATTGACCCCCCCCCAAAAAAAACTCTCAAGAACCCACACACTATATCTCTCTAGGTTTGTATCTCTCTCACACAACCCCACGTAGGTGGTGTATGTATACAAGAAGAGAATAGGTGCATTGTGCACGTACTCACGCTTCGTGCCCAGCCACACCCGCGCCGGTACACGGTGGAGCTTATTTCTTTACGAAATGGCAGCCCACGTGCTAATTTGAACGCCTGTAGCGGTTGTTTACCTAGGGAGCTCGTGTACCACGCGTGCACGAAACAAAGTTCGACTTGACGTGTTGCTGCACTATTTTTAAATAAAGTTATATCGCTGATGACCCACAACTATAGGGGATCTATCATAGTCCTTTCGCTAAGTAAGAGTGTCGAACCCAGCGAGGAGCAGAAGGAAATGATAAGCGGTTTCCAGCAAGGTATTCTCCGCAAGTACTGAAATAAGTGGTAATAGGTAGTTTTGTGATAAGATAATTTGTAGCGAGCAACAAGTAACAAAAGTAAATAAGGTGCAGCAAGGTGGCCCAATCCTTTTTGTAGCAAAGTACAAGCCTGGACAAACTCTTATATGATGTAAAGCACTCCCGAGGACACATGGGAATATCATCAAGCTAGTTTTCATCACGCTCATATGATTCGCGTTTGGTACTTTGATAATTTGGTATGTGGGTGGACCGGTGCTTGGGTGCTGCCCTTACTTGGACAAACATCCCACTTATGATTAACCTCTCTTGCAAGCATCCACAAATGCAACAAAAGTATTAAGGTAAACCTAACCATAGCATGAAACATATGGATCCAAATCAGCCCCTTACGAAGCAACGCATAAACTAGGGTTTAAGCTTATGTCACTCTAGCAACCCATCATCTACTTATTACTTCCCAATGCCTTCCTCTAGGCCCAAACAATGGTGAAGTGTCATGTAGTCAACATTCACATAACACCACTAGAGGAGAGACAACATACATCTCATCAAAATATCGAACGAATACCAAATTCACATGACTACTAATAGCAAGACTTCTCCCATGTCCTCATGAACAAAAGTAACTACTCACAAAGCATAAACATGTTCATAATCAGAGGGGTATTAATATGCATATAGGATCAGAACATATGATCTTCCACCAATTAAACCAACTAGCATCAACTACAAGGAGTAATTAACACTACTAGCAACCTACTAGCACCAATCCCGGACTTGGAGACAAGAATTGGATACAAGAGATGAACTAGGGTTTTGAGATGACATGGTGCTGATGAAGATGTTGATGGAGATTGCCCTCTCCTGATGAGAGGAGCGTTGGTGATGACGATGGCGATGATTTCCCCCTCCGGGAGGGAAGTTTCCCCGGCAGAACAGCCCCGCCAGAACCCTAGATTGGTTCCGCCAAGGTTCCGCCTCGTGGCGGCTGAGTTTCGTCCGAGAAGATGGCTTATGATTTTTTTCCATCAAAAGAGTCCATATAGCAGAAGATGGTCACCAGAGGGCCACCAGGGGGGCCACGAGGTAGGGGGGCACGCCCAGGGGGGTAGGGCGCGCCCCCACCCTCGTGGGCAGGGTGTGGCCCCCCTGGTGAAGTTCTTGCGCTCAATGTTTTTATATATTTGGAAAACATCATCCGTGAAGTTTCAGGACTTTTGGAGCTGTGCAGAATAGGTCTCTAATATTTGCTCCTTTTCCAGCCAGAATCCCAGTTGCCGACATTCTCCCTCTTTATGCAAACCTTGTAAAATAAGAGAGAATAGGCATAAGTATTGTGACATAATGTGTAATAACAACCCATAATGCAATAAATATTGATATAAAAGCATGATGCAAATTGGACCTGTCAACTCCCCCAAGCTTAGACCTCGCTTGTCCTCAAGCGAAAAGCCGAAATCGAAAAATATGTCCACATGTTTAGAGATGAAGGTGTCGATAAAAATAAAATACGGACATGAGGGCATCATGATCATTCTTAGAGCAGCAACTTATATAATTCTTGTCATATGATATCTTATGCTAGAGTAATAATTCAATCACAATATCAAGTATGAATCATAAACTTCATTGAAAACTAACAAACTATAATCTCAGTCATTGAAGCAATTGCAATTTATCATAACAAAGGAAAGAGTCAATGTATAAGAGCTTTTCAGCAAGTCCACATACTCAACTATCATATAGTCTTTCACAATTGCTGACACTCACGCAATACTTATGGGTATGGAGTTCTAATCGGACACAGAGAAAGATAGGGGCTTATAGTTTTGCCTCCCAATGTTTTACCTCAAGGGTAATGTCAACAGTAATAGTTCATGAAAATTCACATCCAATTAGCCATATATACCGGGATCTTTCCAACATATTGTGCTTGCCAAAGGATAAAATGTAAAAAAGGAAGGGTGAGGATCACCATGACTCTTTTGCAGTGTAGGAGATAAAAGTAAAAGATAGGCCCTTCGCAGAGGGAAGCAGAGGTTGTCATTTGCTTTTATGGTTGGATGCACAAAATCCTAATGTGAAAGAACATCACTTTATATTGCCACTTGTGATATGGACCTTTATTATGCAGTATGTCACTTTTATTACTTCCATATCACACGATCGTATAAAGCTTATTTCTTCCACACCAATCAATCATACATATTTAGAGAGCAATATTTCTATTGCTTGCACCAATGACAACTTACTTGATGGATCTTACTCAATCCAAAGGTAGATATAGTGTACTCTCATGGCAAAACTGGTTTAAGGGTATTTGGAAGCACAAGTAGTATCTCTACTTGGTGCAATGAATTTGGCTAGCATGAGGGAGAAGGGCAAGCTCAACATGTTGGAGGATCCAATACAATATAATTTATCTCAGATGTAAGAAAACATAACCCATTATGTTGTCTTCCTTGTCCAATGTCAACTCTTTAGCATGTCATATTTTAATGAGTGCTCACAATCATAAAAGATGTCCAAGATAGTATATTTATATGTGAAGACCTCTCTTTCTTTATTACTTCCTATTAATTGCAACGATGACCAAAACTATGTTTGTCAACCCTCAACAACTTTTATTCATCATACTATTTCTATGTGAGCTCATTACTCTCCATAAGACTCACATGATCTCTTTGTTTCTTTTTATATCTTTCTCTTTTCTTTTATTCACTTAGGATCATGGCAAAATAATCAAGCCCTTGACTCAACTCTAATCTTTATTATATAGCTCACAGACTCGATTAAAGGATAATAAAGCAAAACTCAAAACTAGATCATACTAAGAACTTTTATTCTACTAGATCAAGATATTACCAAAAGGATCGAACTAAGAAAAATGGTAAAGATAAAAGTGATGGTGATACGATACTGGGGCACTCCCCCAAGCTTGGCAGTTGCCAAGTGGAGTGCCCATACCAGATACTCAATTCTTCTTTGTTGGAGGAAACGGTGGTGACTTTGTTGATGGTGTAGGCTTGTCGTCCTTCTTCCAAGGCATAGGCTCACCATCATAGAAGGATGACCGAGTCTCCGGGATCCTCAAATCTGTAGCCAAACTCATCCTTTTGAATCTATATTCATACTCACAGTTTTGGTTTTGCAGGTCATAGATCTGAGCTTGAAGGTGCTCGATTTTCTCGTGAAGCTTGAAGATGGTCTCCCCCGATGTTGTCGGCATCCAGCTTGTGTTTGTTGGTGAACTCTGTGATCATCATGTAATTGGAGTTGAGTCCACGCTCCACCATCCCCTGACACTTGAAAACTTGTTGCTCCATTGCTTCAAGCCTCG
The DNA here is from genome assembly GCF_018294505.1 of Triticum aestivum. Classification (NCBI taxonomy): domain Eukaryota; kingdom Viridiplantae; phylum Streptophyta; class Magnoliopsida; order Poales; family Poaceae; genus Triticum; species Triticum aestivum. The sequence goes on from NC_057800.1 coordinate 70,711,694, forward strand.
TCTCCACGCTTCCATTCCCCTTCAGTCCCTCAGCATCATGGATGTGCAGCAACCCATCACGCATCTCAATGGTTTGAGGGTGTTGCTGCACCTCCGCGAGGTAAGGGTTGATGACCTTCTCGCAGAAATTGTCCTTGGGAGCACTTGGGGACGTCATGATAATCTAAATCTGTCAGAAAAACAGCTCGAAACAAAGACAGGAGATTTTTGCGTGATACGGGAGTCAAAACCCCCGGGAGGTTATATAATGAATTTTTACCAACGAAAATACGTGTCCTGTAAGAAAACAGAGTCTGGAGAGCACACGAGGTGCCCACGAGGTAGGGGGCGCCCCAGTAGGGTAGGGCACGCCCTCCACCCTCGTGGAGGCCTCGTGTCCTTCCCAGACTGCTACTTATTTTTCTATTTTTCTAAATATTTCAAAAACGGAGAAATATTGCCTTAAAAACTGTTTTGGAGTCGGTTTACTTATCGTACCACATACCTATTCCTTTTTGGAGTCTGAAACATTCTGGAAAGTGTCCCTTATGTATTCCTCCGGGGTTACGGTTTCAATAACATTGGTTTCAACATTTATGGTATTACCGGATATATAATGTTTGATTCTTTGACCATTCACCACCTTCGGATTTGTGCCTTCGAAGTTGTTGATTATTATGGCACCGGACCGGTAGACCTCTTCGATAACGTAGGGACCTTCCCATTTAGAGAGAAGTTTTCCTGCAAAGAAACTTAAAAGAGAGTTGTATAGCAATACATAATCACCTACATTAAACTCACACTTTTGTATTCTTTTATCATGCCACCTTTTAACTTTTTCTTTAAACAACTTGGCATTTTCGTAGGCTTGGGTTCTCCATTCATCAAGTGAGCTAATATCAAATAACCTCTTCTCACCGACAAGTTTAAAATCATAATTACTTTCTTTAATAGCCCAATAAGCCTTGTGTTCTAGTTCGAGAGGTAGGTGACATGCTTTTCCATAGACCATTTTGTACAGACACATACCCATAGGATTTTTATATGTAGTTCTATAGGCCCATAATGCATCATCAAGTTTCTTGGACCAATTCTTTCTGGACCTATTAACAGTCTTTTGCAAAAATAATTTGAGTTCTCTATTACTGAATTCTACTTGACCGCTAGACTGAGGGTGATAAGGAGATGCAATTCTATGATTAACATCATATTTAGCGAGCATTTTACGGAAAGCACCATGAATAAAATGTGAACCACCATCAGTCATTAAATATCTAGGGACTCCAAATCTTGGAAAAATAACTTCTTTAAGCATTTTAATAGAAGTGTTATGATCAGCACTACTAGTTGGAATAGCTTCTACCCACTTAGTAACGTAATCAACAGCAACTAAAATATGTGTATAACCATTAGAGGAAGGAAAAGGTCCCATATAGTCAAAGCCCCAAACATCAAATGGTTCAATAACAAGTGAATAATTCATAGGCATTTCTTGACGTCTACTAATATTACCAATTCTTTGACATTCATCACAAGATAAGACAAACTTACGGGCATCCTTGAAGAGAGTAGGCCAATAAAAACCAGATTGTAGTACCTTATGTGCAGTTCTATCTCCAGCATGGTGCCCTCCATAAGCTTCGGAGTGACACTTGCGTAGGATCTGTTCCTGTTCATGCTCAGGTACACAACGTCTAATAACACCATCTACTCCTTCTTTATAAAGATGTGGGTCATCCCAAAAGTAATGCCTCAAATCATAGAAGAACTTTTTCTTTTGCTGGTATGTGAAACTAGGTGGTATAAACTTAGCAACTATGTAATTAGCATAATCAGCATACCATGGAGCAGTATGAGAAGCATTTATGACATTTAATTGCTCATCAGGAAAGCTATCATCAATAGGTAGTGGGTCATCAAGCACATTTTCTAACCTAGACAAGTTGTCTGCAACGGGGTTCTCAGCTCCTTTTCTATCAACAATGTGTAAATCAAATTCTTGTAGCAAGAGAACCCATCTAATAAGTCTAGGTTTAGCATCTTTCTTTTCCATAAGATATTTAATAGCAGCATGATTAGTGTGAATAGTTACTTTAGAATCAACAATATAAGGTCTAAACTGATCACAGGCAAATACAACTGCTAAGAATTCTTTTTCAGTAGTAGCATAATTTCTTTGAGCATTGTCTAGAATTTTACTAGCATATTGAATAACATTTAGTTTCTTATCAACTCTTTGTCCTAGAACAGCACCTACGGCATAATCACTAGCATTGCACGTAATTTCAAAGGGTAAATTCCAATCAGGTGGCTGAACAATAGGTGCAGAGATCAATGCTTTCTTAAGTATTTCAAATGCTTCTACACAATCATCATCAAAGACAAATGGTATATCTTTTTGTAATAAATTAGTCAGAGGCTGATAGATTATTGAGAAGTCCTTAATGAACCTCCTGTAAAAACCGTCATGACCAAGGAAACTTCTTATACCTTTGATGTCCTTGGGACATGGCATCTTTTCAATAGCGTCAACCTTGGCTTTATCAACTACAATACCTCTTTCAGAAACTTTGTGCCCCAAGACAATACCTTCATTAACCATAAAGTGGCACTTTTCCCAATTCAGGACAAGATTAGTTTCTTCACATCTCTGCAAAACTCGATCAAGGTTGCTCAAGCAATCATCAAAAGAAGATCCATAGACGGAAAAGTCATCCATGAAAACCTCACAAATCTTTTCACAAAAGTCAAAGAATATAGCCATCATGCATCTTTGAAAGGTAGCAGGTACATTACATAAACCAAAAGGCATACATCTATAAGCAAAAGTACCAAAAGGGCATGTAAAAGTAGTCTTTGATTGATCTTTGGCTGACATAGGTATTTGAGAGAAACCAGAATAACCATCTAGAAGGCAAAAATGGGTATGTTTGGATAATCTTTCTAGCATTTTATCGATAAAAGGTAAGGGGTAATGATCCTTTTTAGTAGCCTTATTTAATTTGCGGAAATCAATTACCATCCTATAACCAGTAATAATTCTTTGAGGAATCAATTCATCTTTATCATTAGGAACAACAGTAATACCTCCCTTCTTAGGGACACAATGGACAGCGCTTACCCACTAACTATCAGCAACGGGGTAAATTATACCTGCCTCAAGGAGCTTTAGTATCTCCTTTCTTACCACTTCTTTCATTTTAGGATTCTGTCGGCGTTGATGATCACGAACTGGTTTAGCATCTTCTTCCAAATTAATTATATGTTGACATAGAGTGGGACTAATGCCCTTAAGATCATCAAGAGTATACCCAATAGCAGCACGGTGCTTCTTCAGAGTTTTCAGTAATCTCTCTTCTTCATGTTCAGAAAGGTTAGCACTAATAATAACAGGATATATCTTTTTCTCATCAAGATAAGCATATTTAAGAGTATCCGGTAACGATTTAAGCTCAAACACGGGATCACCCTTGGGTGGAGGAGGGTCTCCTAGGATTTCAACAGGTAAATTGTGTTTTAGAATAGGTTCCTGTTTAAAGAATACTTCATCTAATTCCCTTCTTTCATTCATAAACATATCATTTTCATGGTCTAGCAAATATTGTTCTAAAGGATCACTAGGGGGTATGGCAATAGAAGCAAGACCAATAATTTCATCTTTACTAGGTAATTCTTCTTCACGGTGTTGTCTACTAAATTTAGAAAAATCAAATTCATGAGTCATATCATCTAAACCGACAGTAACAACATCTCTTTTGCAATCTATGGTAGCATTAACAGTATTTAAGAAGGGTCTACCAAATATAATGGGACAGAAGCAATCTTGTGGGGAACCAAGAACAAGAAAATCAGCATGATATTTAGTTTTCACACACAAGACTTCAACATCTCTAACAATTCCCATTGGTGAAATAGTATCTCTATTAGCAAGTTTAATTGTGACATCAATATCTTCTAACTCAATAGGTGCAATGTCATGCATAATTTCTTTGTATAAGTCAATAGGTATTGCACTAGCACTAGCACCCATATCACATAAGCCATGATAACAATGATCTCCTAATTTAACAGAAATAACAGGCATACCTACCACAGGTCTAGGTTTATCTATATCACGGGGTTTAGCAATTCTAGCAGTTTCATCACAGAAATAGATAACATGCCCATCTATATTATCAGACAAGAGATCTTTAACAATAGCAATATTAGGTTCAACTTTAACTTGCTTAGGAGGTGTATATGTTTTAATATTGATTTTATGAACCACAGTTGAAGCTTTAGCATGATCCTTGATCCTAACAGGGAAAGGCGGTTTCTCAACATAAGAAGTAGGAACAATAGGATCATTATAAGTAATAGTCTTTTCTTCAACTTTAATAGGTGCAGCTACTTTTACTTCTATGGGAGAATGATATTTAAACCACTTCTCCTTGGGAAGATCAACATAAGCAGCAAAAGATTCACAGAAAGAAGCTACTATCTCAGAGTCAAGTCCATATTTAGTGCTAAATTTATGAAAAATATCGGTATCCATAAAAGATTTAACACAATCAAAACTAGGTATCATACCTGACTCCTTACCATTGTCGAGGTCCCAATCTTCGGAGTTGCGTTTAATTCTTTCCAATAAATCCCATTTGAATTCAATAGTGTTCATCATAAAAGAGCTAGCACAAGAAGTATCAAGTATGATGCGATTGTTATCAGAAAGCCGAGCATAAAATTTTTGAATAATCATTTCTCTTGAAAGCTCATGATTGGGGCATGAATATAACATTGATTTAAGCCTCCCCCAAGCTTGAGCGATGCTTTCTCCTTCGCGAGGCTATATATATATATATATATATATATATATATATATATATATATATATATATATATATATATAAAATTGCGATCACAATGAACAAGATGCATAGGATAAAACTTTTGATGAAATTCCAATTTCAATCGTTTGTAGTTCCAAGACTCCATATCATCACATAGCCTATACCATGTCGATGCATCTCCCCTCAAAGATAAAGGGAAGACCTTCTTCTTAACAACATCTCCGGGTACACCTGCAAGCTTAAATAATCCACAAACTTCATCCACATATATTAGATGTTCATCGGGATGTTTTGTTCCATCTCCCAAAAAAGGATTAGCTAGTAGTTTTTCTACCATACCCAAAGGAATTTCAAATCAAGCATTTTCATTTTCAGTAGGTTCAGTAGGTTGAGGGGCAACTCTTTGCTCTACTGGTCGGGGTGAAGATACCCCGAATAAGCCCCTCAGAGGATTACTTTCCATAGTAACAAGTGACAGTAAATTTCAACACACTATATAAATTTTTCCTTACCAAATTGCACCTACCAAAGGCGGTTCACTCCCCGGAAACGGCGCCAGAAAAGAGTCTTGATGACCCACAAGTATAGGGGATCTATCATAGTCCTTTCGATAAGTAAGATTGTCGAACCCAACAAGGAGCAGAAGGAAATGATAAGCGATTTCTAGCAAGGTATTCTCTGCAAGTAATGAAATAAATGGTAACATATAGTTTTGTGATAAGATAATTTGTAACGAGCAACAAGTAACAAAAGTAAATAAGGTGCAGCAAGGTGGCCCAATCCTTTTTGTAGCAAAAGAACACACCTGGACAAACTCTTATATCATGTAAAGCGCTCCCGAGGACACATGGGAATATCGTCAAGCTAGTTTTCATCACGCTCATATGATTCGCGTTCGGTACTTTGATAATCTGGTATGTGGGTGGACCGGTGCTTGGGTGCTGCCCTTACTTGGACAAACATCCCACTTATGATTAACCTCATTGCAAGCATCCGCAAATACAACAAAAATATTAAGGTAAACCTAACCATAGCATGAAACATATGGATCCAAATCAGCCCCTTACGAAGCAACGCATAAACTAGGGTTTAAGCTTCTATCACTCTAGCAACCCACCATCTACTTATTACTTCCCAATTCCTTCCTCTAGGCCCAAACAATGGTGAAGTGCCATGTAGTCGACGTTCACATAACCACATAACACCACTAGAGGAGAGACAACATACATCTCATCAAAATATCAAACGAATAACAAATTCACATGACTACTAATAGCAAGACTTCTCCCATGTCCTCAGGAACAAAAGTAACTACTCACAAAGCATAAACATGTTCATAATCAGAGGGGTATTAATATGCATATAGGATCTGAACATATGATCTTCCACCAATTAAACCAACTAGCATCAACTACAAGGAGTAATTAACACTACTAGCAACCTATTAGCACCAATCCCGGACTTGGAGACAAGAATTGGATACAAGAGATGAACTAGGGTTTTGCGATGAGATGGTGCTGAGAAGATGTTGATGGAGATTGCCCTCTCCCGATGAGAGGAGCATTCGTGATGATGATGGCGATGATTTCCCCCTTCGGGAGGGAAGTTTCCCCGGCAGAACAGTCCCGCCAGAACCCTAGATTGGTTCCGGCAAGGTTCCGCCTCGTGGCGGCTGAGTTTCGTCCGAGAAGATGGCTTATGATTTTTTTCCATCGAAAGAGTCCATATAGCGGAAGATGGTCACCGGAGGGCCACCAGGGGGCCCACAAGGTAGGGGGGCGCGCCCAGGGGGTAGGGCGCCCCCACCCTCGTGGGCAGGGTGTGGCCCCCCTGGTGAAGTTCTTGCGCTCAATGTTTTTTATATATTTGGAAAACATCATCCGTGGAGTTTCGGGACTTTTGGAGCTGTGCAGAATAGGTCTCTAATATTTGCTCCTTTTCCAGCCAGAATCCCAGCTGCCGGCATTCTCCCTCTTTATGCAAACCTTGTAAAATAAGAGAAAATAGGCATAAGTATTGTGACATAATGTGTAATAACAGCCCATAATGCAATAAATATTGATATAAATGCATGATGCAAAATGGACGTATCAATCGCTCAATGGTACGTACATAGAATATAAAATGATTTTTATGGAGAAAAAGGTAGTCCGCTCGCTATATACAATGGAGCCTGCCTGCCTGGTTTGTCGCTCTTTAGAGTATCTCACACAAGGCTGCGCTGGCCTCTCTCTCTCACCATTGGTCACTGATCCGGCCGCATCCCGTCTGCCGGGGGAAAGGGAGTGTTGTGGCCTCTCTATCTCTCTCACCATTGGTCACTGATCCGGCCGCATCCCGTCCGCCGGGGGAAAGGGAGGAAGTGCATCGTTTCTTTGTTCGACGGTGCCGAGGCAGCATGTCCCTATCTACGGTACACGTCGTTCTCTTTGACCAAGCTCCGGCGCGGCAGGGCCTACGCCAATTCCGCGCACTGCCACTCACCTAGTTACATCCCGACGACCTCCAGGTATCCCCTCCGGCCTTGCTCCACTGCCCGTCTTCCCATGTCGCTGCATGTGGATCTTCCATAGTTCTTTTCCCAAAACGTAGCTCGTCCGGCGTACTTTCCATATTGCATTCTCGTCCTCACACCGTTTTAGACAAACACAACCATCTTGTTATCTTCCCTTAGGAAAAGGAATATGCTTCTTTTTTGTCATCGCATGTGTCATCAACTGTTATTGGCCAGTAATTGTTTCCTTTCTACTACTTTTTTGCAAACAGGGCTATCCATTTCACCTCGGTGCTATTGCGACCTTTTGGTGAACTTCACAAATCACTTTTTTCTTAAGAGTGTTTTGTGCGGTTGTACTAAAATGTCACACGGGCAACGTCTCTACATTTCAGTGCGACTGCACAAAGGGAGATTGGTTTTGCTCTATCCTCCCCATCCAACTCCGAGCCTAATCTTCTCCAACTAGTTAGTCTTAAGAGAGACTGCAAAGGTGACCGGCTTCTATTTGTGTGTTTATTGTTTCATCAGCAGTCCTCTATTATCGTAATCACACTTAATATCTTTGGAACATGGACGCTCAGCTCTGTTTTAGTGGAACTGCACAAAATGATAAGAATGTTGCATGCTCCACACAGCTACTTTTTTCCCAACATGCCTTGTTGATTTAGACAGAACTGGGGGACGTTGCTGCCAATGAAAGCATGGATCAATTTTAATTTAACACCTTCTCACAGCTCTGTCTTCAGTTGTGATGTAATTATTAGCTCTGATCTGCTAATAATTGACATGCATTTGCAAGGAAGTTAGTTTTTTATTGTTTCCGAAAGAGCATTGATGGCAAGACACGCGAAACAAAAGCTGAAAGCTCACACCATTGTACAATTTCATGTCGCTGGAAAATTATTTGTATAGAACGTCAATTATGTAAACAAATGACGGAAGCTTGATAGCATTGCCAGAAGCCTCTTCATCATCTGGGTCCATGTTCCATGCACAAAATTATACTCCTTCGTTCCTAAATATTTGTCTTTTTACAAATTTCAAACGAGCATATTTTAGAGTGTAGATTCACTCATTTTGCTTCGTATGTGTACTCCCTCCATTCTGTAGCGACCAAACCTCAAATGGTCCAATCTCTGTGCTCAGGTGTCATCCCTAGATCAGTAATGTTGACACCACACAGTACTTGAAGGATTTATAACAGAGTAGCAATCTCAAACTTATTACATCGAGTGTCTCAAAAGAGAACCTATTACAATAAATATGGCTTAAGGCCATCTAATAACAATAACACCGGAAGGCTTGGAAGATAAGTGAGTCCATCAACTCCAACGGCATCACTGAGTATAGAATCACGACCTAAAACTCCTTAATCATCATCTGAAAAGTCTGCAACATTAACGTTGCAGCCAGAAACGGGTCACCACATGGAATATGCTGGCAAAGTAACACATAGAGAGTAATGGAATGAAACAGGCTGTTCTATAAGCATATTTGGCTGCTGGAAAGCTCTATGGTTACAGTTTTGCGTAAAGCCAATTTTTCCCTACTGCAAAGGAATAAATTTTATTTAACTATCATGGTAGTTGTTAAACATTGAGAATGGTTGAAAGCATTCTCAATCCCAATTAAGCATCATCATTAAACAAAACCCAGCAAAATTAAAGTATAGAGTAACATGTTGAGATTCACATGATAATCCAGGTACTAGATACTCAAGATGTCCATAACCCGGGACATGACTAATCATGATTAGTTTATACACTCTGCAGAGGTTTGCGCACTTTTCCCCCCAAGACTCGATCGCCTCCGTTTGGTTTCTCGCACTACATGGTGTTTGAGAAGACGGATGACCGAGACATAGTCTTTCAGAAGCGCTAGCACCTTACGATCGGGTAGACCGTTACACCTACTTTCCCCTACATCTGCTAGTCTACCACTGTAAGAGCTCGCACAACTTAGTCAACTATGCTAGAGCCCATAATAGCTTGTGGCTGCACACGGAAGTTTCTAGCATGAATAATCTTATGATCCCTTTGAGCCTGGGTGCCGGTCTAAAAGAAAAACAGGCAATCACTGGAATACCCAGGTGCCTCAATCCACCCAGATGTGTATTTAAGTTGCCATCTTAAATAAACCATTAATTAACAATCTCACATCTGTCATGGATACACTCACCCAATCCACGTCTACTAGCATCGCATGGCATAATAAGCAACGTAGAAGTAACTCCCAAAGGTTTGATAATAAACAGGTAATAGGTACTACCTTAACTACTTCCCAAACCCACAATTTAATTATATCCTAATCATGCAATGTGTGAGGATTGATCTAATGCAATAAAATTGGGTAGTGGGAAAGCATGATCAAAGTGTTACTTGCCTTGCTGATGATCCGGGAAACCTAGCGATTCGAAGTAGCAAGTGGCGCACTTCGGGTACTCTATCGCAAACAAACAAGCATACAATAAGTACTCAACTAATGCACAGGTAAAACTAAAATAAGATATCTAACCAGAAAGTTCAACTTAAGAACTCTGGTTGGCAAAAAGAATCAAACCTAACGAAGCAATGAAAGACAAACGGCAAAAGAAACAGGCTTCGTTTACTATTCTGTATCTAGGGCAATTTTTACAATGGGAAAAACTTGTTTGAGTTGGTTAAACGGAAAGAGGGTTTCGAGACGAAACTCCAAGCGCTTGAATTGCTTGATTCCGATAAAGGAGCGAAAAGTTAGACTAAAACGAAAATCGCGATCTGAAAAATCACGGATTTAATCCGAGAAAAAGAAAAACAACGAACGTTCGTTAAAACGAACGAACGGACGAACGCTCGCTAATTAAATAAACCGGAAAAACAGGTCTATTTAAAAAAACTAGAACTAAAAAAACGAGCAAAACCGTCGGAAAACCGAACGGTTTTTCGAGAAAAACAAGAGGTGAAAAAAAACTACCTCCGGCGAACGGCGGCGGCGGTCCGGCGGGGCGGCAGCGGGTCCGGCGGGGCGGCGCGGCGGGGCGGCGGTGGGGGCCGGCTAGGGTTAGGGTTTTCGTGTGGGGCGGCTTGGGCTTCGGCCGGGGCCTCGGGGCGCTATAAAAAGGCCCGGCCAGGAGGAGTCCTGGCCGGTTACGGCCCAAGGTCGGTTCGGACTTTTTTTAAAATAATTACACTCGGAAAAAAACAAAAGAAAATACTAAACGGACTCCAAAAATCGCGAAATAAATATTTCCCGGCTTCTAAAATCAAGCCGCACAGGATGAACATTTATTTGGGGCCTAAATGCAATTTTGAAAAACGCGCATTTTTCCTAAATTCAAATAAAATAGCAAATAAAACCAAAATAGAATCTTAATTGATTTTTTATTAAATCCTCAATATTTCTTTACTTTGGGAAAGTCATTTTATTCCCTCTCTCATATTTTTGTAGTAGAAATAGTTGAAGATAAAATAAATAAAATCAAATGATCCTATTTTCAAAATTTGAGACAACTCAAATATGAAAATAACAAAATCCCAACTCTCTCCGAGGGTCCTTGAGTTGCGTAAAATTTCTAAGATCAACCAAAATGCAATAAATATGATATGCAATGATGATCTAGTGTATAACATCCCAAATTGAAAATTTGGGATGTTACAAACCTACCCCCCTTAAGATGAATCTCGCCCTCGAGATTCGGGTTGGCTAGAAAATAGGTGAGGGTGGTCCTTCAGCAAATCTTCCTCTCGTTCCCAGGTGGCTTCATCCTCCCTGTGGTGGCTCCACTGAACCTTGCAAAACTTGATAACCTTGCTGCGGGTGACTCGACTGGCATACTCTAGAATCTTAACTGGTTTCTCCTCATAGGTCAAATCACTGTCCAACTGAATTGCTTCCAGTGGTACCGTATCTCTCAGCGGTATGTCAGCCATCTCTGCGTGGCACTTCTTCAACTGGGATACATGGAACACATCGTGAACTCCCGACAATCCTTCGGGCAATTCCAACCTGTAGGCTACTTCTCCCATACGCTCCAAAACTTTGTATGGGCCTACAAAACATGGTGCTAACTTTCCCTTAACTCCAAAGTGCTTAACTCCTCGAAGTGGTGATACTCGAAGATAAACTCGGTCTCCGACTTCGTAAGCTGTCTCCTTGCGTTTAGAATCTGCATAACTCTTCTGCCTGGATTGAGCTACCTTGAGCCTATCGCGAATCAATTTCACTTTCTGTTCAGACTCCTTTATCAGATCTGGTCCAAACAACTGGCGGTCTCCAACTTCATCCCAAGACAATGGGGTCCTACACCTCCTATTAAACAATTTACTTGAGTCCTCTTCGGCACATGCCGGGATACATACTTGATCCTTCTCCCTTCTGGGGTGGTAAGAAAGATCGACTTACTGGCACAATCGATGTTTCCTCCATACATCGACAACCAATCCATACCCAGAATTACATCCAAACCTTGTGATTCCAATATTATCAAATCTGAGGGGAACACATGCCTACCTATACTTAATGGCACTTGAAAACATCTTTCGCTATCCATATACTCCGCTCCTGGTGAGCTTACTAACATAGGTGTTCTAAGTACTTTGGTCGGCAGGTTATACTTATCCACAAATCCCCTTGATATGTATGAATGCGATGCACCAGTATCAAAAAGAACGAGTGCAGTAAATGACTTAACCAAAAACTTACCAATTACTGCATCCGGCTGCTCTTCAACCTCCTCCACGTTAACATGGTTCACCTATCCCCTGTTGAAAGGGTTCGGCTTCTTCCCAGAGCTTCCATTGCCATTTCCATTCTGTGATTCAGGACATTCATTGGCATAATGTTCGGTCTTCTGGCACTTAAAACAAGTGACTTGGCTCAGGTCTCTCTTGGCTGGGGTCGATGGGTTGGTGCGGTTCTGGCCGTTGCTTCCTCCATTCCCATTACCATTCTTGGTGCCATTGTGATTGTGCTAGCTACCTCCTCCATGGGTATGCTGAAAATGTCCTCTCGGTCTAGGGGTAAAACGTGGCTTCTGCTGAGCTCCTGAAGTGTGCTTCCCTTGTCCATACTTCCTCTTGCGATTCTCAATCTGCTGCTGCTTCCCTTCAATCATGAGAGCACGATCTACCAACTCCTGGTAGTTGTTAAAGGTTGCTACCATCAACTGCATGCTCAACTCATCAATCAGTCCTTCCAGAAACTTCTCCTGCTTAGCTGCATCCGTAGCAACGTCATCTGGGGCATAACGTGCTAGTTTACTAAAGTCCTCCATATACTGGCCAACTGTCTGTCCTCCTTGGTGCAAATTGCAAATCTCTCGCTTCTTCAAGGCCATAGCTCCTGCTGAAACATGGGCAGTTCGAAAAGCCTGCTGAAACTGGTCCCATGTGACAGTGTCGACAAGGAAAGTGACTGTGAAATTCTCCCACCATGACGCTGCGGGTCCTTCAAGCTGATGTGCGGCAAACTTCACCTTTTCTTCATCCGTGCATCCTGTTGTGGTCGACTCTCTAGCTATCTTGTGGAGCCAATCATCTACTACTATCGGCTCGGTGCTACTGGAAAACACCGGCGGATTCAGCCTAAGAAAACGGGCTAAGTGATCAACAGGTGGTGGTGGTGGTGGTGGGTTGTTGTTGTTGTTCCCCTGATTCTGATTCTGGACTAACAACTGCATCAATGTGTTCTACTGCTGGATCAACTAGGTGAGCTCTGGTGGGAAGGTAAATCCGGGGTCACGTCTCGGAGGCATCTAAGGTTTTAGAAAAGATGATATTTAAGAATAGAGAGGGGTATAAAGAGAAAGACTACCCATATGCACATGAGGCAAAAGCAAACAATTCACTTCATTCAATCAATAAAACAAAGGCATACAATCGATCTAACTATCACAAAAGTGATCAGACTACTATATTTACATGGTGGACTACTACTACTAATGAGGTGGTCTACTAGAAATATTCTTCGGTTGCAGACTCCATTATATCTGCTCCGGCTTCATCAACATAGTCATCATCGCTATCATATGGATCCGAGTCGGTGTCGTCGATGATGATGTAGTCTTCCGGATGAATCTCCTTGGGTTCTTCATCTTCTTCTACTGGTGTAGGGCCTCCCATGAATATTCCAATCTTCTTGATCAGATCGTCATTCTTCTCCACTACTTCAATTTCCTCTTCATAATCTTCACGAGTAGCCTTGAGTTCTTCCTCCAGTTTCTTGATTCTTATCCTCGCCTTCTTCAGATCTATCATGTCAGCGCACATCTGGTTCTCCTAACGTCGAATGTGTTGGTTTAACTCCTGGATAAAAGCTGCAACTGATCTATCCTTCCTGGTGCTAATCATCTCCCAGTGCTCATCTCGGCGCCCACAAATCTGGTAGATAGTATCCTTAAGATCATTGCGATAGACTTCTCCAATACGTCCCATGGCGATGTGAGCTGCCATGCTCTTTCCTAGACTCCAGGTTGGTGCATCAAAAGAAAACTCTATGGGCTCAGTGACTAGCATGAACGTCCTTCCTGGAACTTGAACTTGAATCATCCAGCGCTCTTCTTCCGGTAAAGTGGCATTGTAGGTTCCGTTGAAGCTTGGTACTCCTATGTTCAGGTATCTAGTGACTTCCTTCAAGTGACGTCCAAAGGGTGTATCTTCATCTGGTTGCGTGAACTTGTTCCTTGCATCTGCCATCCTAAAAGAGTAGAAAAGATGAGAAGTCAGAAAGAGAAGAGAGTGAGTAGTGATCTAGGTCTTTAGCTTAATGGTCGTGTCCTACAGTCAGCATGTGCTCTGATACCATCTTGTAGCGACCAGACCTCAAATGGTCCAATCTCTGTGCTCAGGTGTCATCCCTGGATCAGTAATGCTGACACCACACAGTACTTGAAGGATTTATAACAGAGTTGCAAACACACACTTATTACATCGAGTGTCTCAAAAGAGAACCTATTACAATAAATATGGCTTAAGGCCATCTAATAATGATAACAGCGGAAGGCTTGGAAGATAAGTGAGTCCATCAACTCCAACGGCATCACTGGATATAGAATCACGACCTAAAACTCCTTAATCGTCATCTGAAAAGTCTGCAACATTAATGTTGCAGCCCGAAACGGGTCAGCGTATGGAATATGCTGGCAAAGTAACACATAGAGAGTAATGGAATGAAACAGGCTATTCTATATGCATATTTGGCTGGTGGAAAGCTCTATGGTTACAGTTTTGCGTAAAGCCAATTTTTCCCTACTTCAAAGGAATAAATTTTATTTAACTTTCATGGTAGTTGTTAAACATTGAGAATGGTTGACAGCATTCTCAATCCCAATTAAGCATCATCATTAAACAAAACCCAGCAAAATTAAAGTCTAGAGTAACATGTTGAGATTCACATGATAATCCAGGTACTAGATACTCAAGATGTCCATAATCGGGGACATGGCTAATCATGATTAGTTTATACACTCTGCAGAGGTTTGCGCAGTTTTCCCCACAAGACTCGATCGCCTCCGTTTGGTTTCTCGCACTACGTGGTGTTTGAGAAGACGGATGACCGAGACATAGTCTTTCAGAAGCGCTAGCACCTTACGATCGGGTAGACCGTTACACCTACTTTCCCCTACATCTGCTAGTCTACCACTGTAAGAGTTCACACAACTTAGTCAACTATGCTAGAGCCCATAATAGCTTGTGGCTGCACACGGAAGTTTCTAGCATGAATAATCTCATGATCCCTTTGAGCCTGGGTGGCGGTCCAAAAGAAAAACAGGCAATCGCTGGAATACCCAGGTGCCTCAATCCACCCAGGTGTGTGTTTAAGTTGCCACCTTAAATAAACCATTAATTAACAATCTCACATCTGTCATGGATACACTCACCCAATCCACGTCTACTAGCATAGCATGGCATAATAAGCAACGTAGAAGTAACTCCCAAAGGTTTGATAATAAACGGATAATAGGTACTACCTCAACTACTTCCCAAACCCACAATTTAATTAGATCCTAATCATGCAATGTGTGAGGATCGATCTAATGCAATAAAACTGGGTAGTGGGAAAGCATGATCAAAGTGTTACTTGCCTTGCTGATGGTCCGGGAAACCTAGCGATTCGAAGTAGCAAGCGGCGCACTCCGGGTACTCTATCGCAAACAAACAAGCATACAATAAGTACTCAACTAATGCATAGGTAAAACTCAAATAAGAGATCTAACCAGAAAGTTCAACTTAAGAACTCCGGTTGGCAAAAAGAATCAAACCGAACGAAGCAACGAAAGACAAATGGCAAAAGAAACAGGCTTCATTTACTATTCTGGATCTAGGGCAATTTTTACAGTGGCAAAAACTTGCTTGAGTTGGTTAAACGAAAAGAGGGTTTCGAGATGAAACTCCAGGCACTTGAATTGCCTGATTTCGATAAACGAGCGAAAAGTTAGACTAAAACGAAAATCGGATCAGAAATCGCGATCTGAAAAATCGCGGATTTAATCCGAGAAAAAGAAAAACGACGAATGTTCATTAAAACGAACGAACGGGCGAACGCTCGCTAGTTAAATAAATCGGAAAAACCGATCTATTTAAAAAAACCGAAACTAAAAAAACGAGCAAAACCGTCGGAAAACCGAACGGTTTTTCGAGAAAAACCGGAGGCGAAAAAAAAAACTACCTCCGGCGACTCCGGCGAATGGCGGCGGCGGTGGTCCGGTGGGGCGGCGGCGGGTCAGGCGGGGCGGCGCGGCAGGGCGGCGGTCGCGCGGCGGGGTGGCGGCGGCGGGGGCCGGCTAGGGTTAGGGTTTTCGGGTGGGCCGGCTTGGGCTTCGGTCGGGGCCTCGGGGCGCTATAAAAAGGCCCGGCCAGGAGGAGTCCTGGTCGGTTATGGCCCAAGGTCGGTTCGGATTTTTTTTAATAATTATTCTCAGAAAACACAAAAAAGAAATACTAAACGGACTCCAAAAATTCCGAAATAAATTTTCCCCGGCTTCTAAAATCAAGCCGCACAGGATGAACATTTATTTGGGGCCTAATTGCAATTTTGAAAAACGCTCATTTTTCCTAAATTCAAATAAAATAGCAAATAAAACCAAAATAAAATCTTAATTGATTTTTTTATTAAATCCCCAATATTTCTTTATTTTGGGAAAGTCATTTTATTCCCTCTCTCATATTTTTGTAATAGAAATAGTTGAAGATAAAATAAATAAAATCAAAGGATCCTATTTTCAAAATTTGAGACAACTCAAATATGAAAATAACGAAATCCCCAACTCTCTCCGAGGGTCCTTGAGTTGCGTAAAATTTCTAGGATCAACCAAAATGCAATAAATATGATATGCAATGATGATCTAGTGTATAACATTCCAAATTGAAAATTTGGGATGTTACACATTCCTAAATATTCTATTTGTCTTTCTAGAGATTTCAACAAGTGACTATATATGGAGCAAAATGAGTGAATCTACACTCTAAAATATGTCTATATACATCCGTATGTGCCAGTCCATTTGAAATCTCTAAAAAGACAAATATTTGAGTAGTCACTCATTGAAATCTCTAGAAAGACAAATATTCCGGAGTATATTTAAGAACCGAGGGGGTAGTGCACAACCGCATGGGAGACTCAGCCCGGTCGTTGCGCCGCATTAATAGTGAGTAATGAGCAGTCAAATCATAAGCCCCACCTTTCCCACTATAAGTTGCTCTGAAGAAGCAACCATCAATACGCTCTTCTTTGAATCCGCTCATACTACTCCATCCATCACTGTTTATACAGCGCGCTTCAGAAAAAAGAAAAAAATCTGTGGGACCAAGGCGACTAGTGATCGGCCTGAAAATATCATTGGTAGTTATAGCACAGCGTCTATTACTAGAGGGAATAATGCGTACACATTCATGCATGCAGTGCTTCCACCCCGGGTACACACATGCATGCACTTACTCCACTCCGTAGTAGTACAGTACATGGAGAGAAAATTGTGGACTTGATTGCGGTTACCACGCCCTAATTAATTGAGCATTAAACCAAGCGCGTCTAAAGTCTCTCTGGTGGTGGAAATGCATTGAGAGAAATGCATCATAATGAAGCGCGCCCTGTAAACTCTAACGAAGGGATGAGTAGTATGAAGGTGCAAAACCAAGTACGCGTATGGCCAGTCAGTCAACGCACGTCCTCTTGGCATATCACTGACATGTGGGACAGGAGTGTGAGCAAACCGATCTCAATTGACGGTAAAGAGCCAACCCACCGTTCCTTGAGAGAGACAAGGAGTGAGAACACACAGACGGGCTCGCACGGAGGCCAAGATATATATTCGAGCATGGTTGGTTGATCGATATCATTCATTACATGTTGGGCTGCCATTTTCTGCCCTTCTTCGAAATAAACGTGAACTTTATCAGAGATAAAAAAAATAAGAGTACAGACGCTCCACCATGCGGTTCTAGTAGTAGTACTACTCGTACTACTGTGCTTGGCTCTTCGCCTCTTCGTGAAGTCGAACAATGGTAGTACTCCGCATGTTGGCTACTACAGTGTATGCCTCTCACAATCTGACACCGAATGGACTGATGCATGTCCACCGAGGGTAGGTTGCATTAGTCAAAAGGCGTAAGCGAGCTTTACCTTATCCTACAAGCTTCTCCTCGTTCTGCGAGTTGACGGGACACACCAAAAAGTAGTGCTAGTCCATACTCCCTCCTTTCCGGTTAATATGGCTTCAAAACTACTACGCAGACAATACTTGTTTGGACGAAAGCTGGACGATGGTGAATCCATTGGCATGTCGTAGTTTGCTCATAGGCATGGACGGCTTGATTAGCACTGTCGTGCAAGAATCGTGCACCATGAGTCGTCTGCATAGCAGCGCTCGTATGGCTTAATCTTTTTTGTGGGTAAATGAGAGAGCTTTATTCATATATAAGCATTCTTAGGACAATCAGCCAAGACACTGGTCACTAGGTGTAACACACCGGATGTAATTTACCTTATATGTATCCCAACTCTTGCCGTTTCCGGTGCTAAGTTATTTTATTTTCCTCGGGTTCGGGTTTTTGTCTCCGTGTGTTGTTGCCTTTGTCATGCATCTCATATCATGTCATCATGTGCACTGCATTTGCATACGTGTTTGTCTCATGCATCCGAGCATTTTCCCCGTTGTCCATTTTGCATTCCAGCGCTCCTATCTCCTCCGGTGCCCCTTTCTACCTCTTTTCGTGTGTGGGGGTTAAACATTTCCGGATTGGACCGAGACTTGCCAAGCGGCCTTGGTTTACTACTGGTAGACCGCCTGTCAAGTTTCATGCCATGTGGACTTCGTTTGATACTCCAACGGTTAACCGAGGGACCGAGAAGGCCTCGTGTGTATTGCAGCCCAACACCTCTCCAAACTGGCCCAAAACCCACCTAAACCCTCTCCATCATCTAGAGCGTTCGATCACGATCGCGTGGCCGAAAACCGCACTCCATTTGGAGCTTCCTAGCTCCCTCTACGTCTATAAATAGACCCCCATTCCCAATTCCGGATCTTTTCCCACAAAACCCTTAAAAAATCTCCTCCTCGCGCCGCCGGACGAGATTCGGTCGGCCGGACATGTCCGCTCACCCCGCCGTCCACTCCTGAAGCGCCACGTGTCCCGCCGGGGCTCCCGCCGTGCCGGCCCGCCCGGCCCAGGGGGGCCCCCGAGAGCCCGCGCCTGCCGCGCCGCCCTCCTTCCTTTCCGCGCCGCCCGAGTACACCGCCGCGCCGCCGCTCGACCTCGTCGCCGGCGAGCTCCCCGCGGCGAGCCTCCCCGCCAACCGTGCCGCCGCCTCCTCTCGCACCGTCCTCCGTGCTCCACGCCGGCCAACTCCACCGCCCGGCACAACCTCGTCGCTGGCGACGCCATCTTCCTCCGGCGACCTTGGCAACTCCGGCCACCGCGTTCTACTTCCCCGGCGAACCTCGGTGTCCGTGTAGCTACAGTGCGCTCGGATCTGGATCTCAGATCTAAAACCCTAGCGGTTGACCTCTTCCCCGAACCCTAATCTTTTTGCAAACTTTGGCATGTCGTATCTCCGCATCCGTAGCTCCGATTTGCGCGTGTAGCATATCAAAATGATCGCCTCAGAGAGTACATCATTTCATCTCAATGCATCATTTTCATTTGAGCTAATCTTGATGCCCGAAATGCTGTTGGAAGAGGGCTATGTGATAAAATTTTCAGATTTGTTTCATCAAATAGATATTTGTCATTTTTGCCATGTTTAATGTGTGCATGATATGCTCCTGAGCTCTACATGAGTTTTGTTATATGCCATGTCATCTTTACAGAGGTGCTTACCATGTATTTTTGTGATATGTGTGGTGAATAGCACAAGCTTGCAAAGTAGTGCAATCGGTAATGCTGATTTCACGGACTTAGAATTTCTCTAAGTCCTTGTCCTGATTTTATCATTATGCCATATGTTCATGTTGTTTCCTAGTGATCCGTGCCTCTTTTGAGGATGATCAGTAAGGATGATTTGTTAACATTGTGGTGCTCTATCCATCCATTTCTTTGTTTGCAATTATGGAGCACCCTAGCTTGAGTCAATCGAGCTCTACTTTTTCTATTTCGCGAATCCTAGCAGATTGTTGACTTGTTAGCGATTTTGCCGAGGATGTTGCTATTGATCCGTGCATGCTATGTTATTGTTCTTGCCATGTCTAGCTTCTATGATATGTATTCTTGATGGGTGTATGCTTAGTTTGTCATGCCTTGCTCTGTAGTGAGTGCATCGAGCTCGTAAACATGCCTACTCGTTAACAGAATTGCATGCTCCAGTTTTTTACTAAGTATGTAATCTGATTATGTTTTTGCCATGTTCACATGCTTGCAATTGTATTTTCTAATCCCTTTTGGCTCAAGGTCACTAAGGTACGTTTGTTAAGTGCTTTGAGTAGCTTCATGCCATGCCTTGATTTGCCATGTTAAGTTCCTGTAGCATGTAGTTTTTATGCTCCAAAGCGTGCTTCCTGATGTTAAATCCCAGACTTGTGTTAAATTCACTAAGTCTGAAACCTGTTATCATTTGCATTTTTGCCTTGCTTGTTTG
The DNA here is from genome assembly GCF_018294505.1 of Triticum aestivum. Lineage (NCBI taxonomy): Eukaryota > Viridiplantae > Streptophyta > Magnoliopsida > Poales > Poaceae > Triticum > Triticum aestivum. Next base: position 70,732,046 of record NC_057800.1, read on the forward strand.
AACCTGTTAATGGATGAATTGGCCGTAGCTCAGTGTTCATATTTTGTCAAGCATCATGAGTGGATCCCTGCCATGTATTTTGTTGTCATGTTTGAGTGCTGTAGCATAATTATCTTGATGCTTTTAGATGGCTACTTGCTGATTATCGCAGACCGGTGCCATATTTGTTTTGCTTGCCTTTTCCAAACCGTGCATCCGATTCTGATGATCTTTATATCGATTTCAACCGAAATCACCTCACCTTTCCAGTGGCACTCTTGGATTTTCAAGTTGAGGCCTGGTTCAATCATTCCTTGCCAAATCTTGCATATGCATCACATATCGCATCCCGCATAGCATACCATGTTTGCATCATGATGTTCGAGCATTGCACGTGGTTGATTGTGTTCCTTTTGCTTGTTTGTCTTGTTTGGGTAGAGCCGGGAGACGAGTTCGCTAATGAGGAGCCCGTTGAGTTTGCTTACGAGGATCAAGTCAACTCTGACAACTTTGCAGGCAAGATGATCATACCCTCGAAATCACTTCTATCTTTGCTTGCTAGATGCTCGCTCTTTTGCTATGCCTATGCTATGATGCCTACCACTTGCTTATCTTGCCTCCCAAATTGCCATGTCAAACCTCTAACCCACCATGTCCTAGCAAACCGTTGATTGGCTATGTTACCGCTTTGCTCAGCCCCTCTTATAGCGTTGCTAGTTGTAGGTGAAGATTGGAGATCGTTCCTTGTTGGAACATTGTTTATTGTTGGGATATCACCATATTATCTTGTTATCTTAATGCATCTATATACTTGGTAAAGGGTGGAAGGCTCAGCCTTTTGCCTAGTGTTTTGTTCCACTCTTGCCGCCCTAGTTTCCATCATATCGGTGTTATGTTCCCGGATTTTGCGTTCCTTACGCGGTTGGGTTATAATGGGAACCCCTTGACAGTTCGCCTTGAATAAAACTCCTCCAGCAATGCCCAACCTTGGTTTTACCATTTGCCACCTAGCCTCTTTTTCCCTTGGGTTTCCGGAGCCCAAGGGTCATCTTTATTTAAACCCCCCTGGGCCAGTGCTCCTCTGAGTGTTGGTCCGAACTGGGCAGCCTGTGGGGCCACCTCGGGGAAACTCGAGGGTTGGTTTTACTCGTAGCTTGACCTATCTGAGTGTGCCCTGAGAACGAGATATGTGCAGCTCCTATCGGGATTTGTTGGCACATTCGGGCGGTGTTGCTGGACTTGTTTTACCATCGTCGAGGATGTCTTGTAGAACCGGGATGCCGAGTCTGAATGGAATGTCGCGGGAGAAGGAATATCCTTCGTTAACCGTGAGAGCTTGTGATGGGCTAAGTTGGGACTCCCCTGCAGGGATTTGAACTTTCGAAAGCCGTGCCCGCGGTTATGGGCAGATGGGAATTTGTTAATGTCCGGTTGTAGATAACATGAAACTTAACTTAATTAAAATGAATCAACCGTGTGTGTAACCGTGATGGTCTCTTCTCGGCGGAGTCCGGGAAGTGAACACGGTGTTGGAGTAATGCTTGACGTAGGTTGTTCTAGGATCACTTCTTGATCATAGTTCTTCGTTCGTGCTTTGCCTTCTCTTCTCGCTCTCTCTCTTTTGCGAACAGGATAGCCACCATATATGCTAGTCGCTTGCTGCAGCTCCACATATTACCTTGCCTTACCTATAAGCTTAAATAGTCTTGATCACGAGGCTGCGAGATTGCTGAGTCCCCATGACTCACAGATTACTTCCAAACCAGATGCAGGGACCGATGATACCGTTCCATATGATGCGCTTGAGCTCAAGTGAGAGTTCGATGAAGATTCTCGTTGTTACTATGTGTCTTTCCCAGATGATCAGTAGTGGTGCCCAGTTGGGGCGATCGGGGACCGTGTCGCATGTTGGGGTTGATCTTTTATTTTGGTACCATAGTCGGGCCATGAGTGTATTGGATGATTGTAATGTTATTCATGTATTTGTGTGACGTGGCGAGTGTAAGCCAACTATGTATCGTTTCCCCTATTATCTATTTACATGGGTTGTTGTGAAGATTACCTTACTTGCGACATTGCTTTCAACGCGGTTATGCCTCTAAGTCGTGCTTCGACACGTAGGAGATATAGCCGCATCAAGGGCGTTACAAGTTTGGTAATCAGAGCCTTCCCCGACCTTAGGAGCCCCCCTGCTTGATCGAATAGCTGGCGTTGTTGAGTCTAGAAAAGTGTTTTGAGTCTTTTAGGGTTATATATATCAGAGAGTTAGGACTTCTTTTTACTCCCCAGTCCCTTCATCGCTCTGGTAAGGCATCCTGACGTAGATTTTTGACTCTTCTCTTCTCAAATTTCACTAAAAAAATTTAGGATCACGCGGGTATCTTGGAATCGTTCTGGTCGATTTGTGACGAGAACATTGTTCTTGGTGCCTCCTGTCATTTAGGGGTTATGGCAGTGTCCCGGGGAGTTGAGCTCCGAGGTGTTGTCATCACAATTTTATCGTTACAGTTCTGGAATACCTGAGTTTAGTTTCGCCGACATCGAGAATCTCTTTTATGCAGTTGTTGGTGAGATAACCTCGACGCCACCCAGTACTGGGGCGGGAGTTCGGGAGTATTGCCATAACTCGTATAACGAATGCTTTTCGAAGGTTGAGGTAGACGATTTCCGAAGTTTTTCTCGGTTATGTGTTGAAGGATGGATACATCTGGATGTAGGATTTGCTAGATTTGGGTGAGATATTATGCTTCCCCTGTATCCCCAACACCTGATTGCATAACTGGAAAGGTTCGGGAGTTTCATAGGTGGGAATTCTTGTAGCTCTAGTTCTTCTTCCGCGGATATTTGGTTTAGGATTGGGTAATCCTCACCAAGTATTCGTTCTTGTTCCGTACCTTGTTGTTTTTTCTTCTACCTCAATTCTAAGTGGCTTCTCAATTTATGGATATGTGACCATTTCAATTGGAATGCATTCGTTCATTTTGTTTGGATGTGAAGACTATATGTTGCAATTTCAACCCGTTTGATTCAGTTTCGATATTTGTCTGTCAATGTGCTAATGGATGTCAACCTCTTCAGGATGGCTCCTCCAACGCGCACGACTCCGAATCCTGATCCGCCACCACCACCTCCACCTCCGGAGGCATGGCAAGCTGTGATGGCCGCTACCAATGCAAACACGCAGCTGATCATGCAACTTCTTCAAGAGCGCAACCAAGGGAACCAGGGCCAAGGCAACAATCAGAATCACTTTGCTACACTCAACCAGTTCCTTGCTAACCAGCCAAAGACCTTCAGCAATTGTGTTGAGGCAACAGACGCTGATGATTGGCTCGTGGACATATGCAAGCATTTCGAGTGCAGTAACGTCAGGCCTGAGGACTTTGTCAAGTTCGCTTCCTTCCAACTCAAAGACCAAGCTGCAGAATGGTTTCAGCAGTACAAAGATTCCAGAGGAGGCCGTGTGATTACCTGGGATGAATTCCGTCAAGACTTCAAAGCTCATCATATTCCTCAGAGCGTGGTTGAAAGCAAGCGTGAGGAATTCCGCAACCTGAAGCAAGGCTCTATGTCTGTTTACGAGTACAACAAGATGTTTCAGAAGCTCGTCCGTTTTGCTAAGCAAGACGTCCCTGACGAGAAGAGCATGATATACCAGTTCAGGGGTGGTCTCGGAGAAGAAATCCAGCTAGCTCTCGTTCTCTTTGAGCCCAAGAGGTACAATGAGTTTTACAACATGGCAATGAAGCAAGAGACTGCTCAACTGAAGTGCGATGCTTCCAAGAAGCGAGCCAGAGATGCTACTCCTTCTTCCTCAACTCAAGTGGCTAAGCAGAAGAAGTATTGGCTTCCTCCTCCTCCGTTCCGTCAGCCTTATCAGTAGAAGAGAAAAGGTGGCAGTGGATCTTCCAACCCACCCAACCCTGGCTTTCAGAACAAGACTTCGTCTCAAGCTCCAAGATCGAGTGCTCCGTATCACCGTCCGCTTTCAGAGGTCTAGTGCAACAAGTGCCAACAGAAAGGTCACTATGCCAACAAATGCTTCAATCAGAGGCGTCTCCCTCCTCCTCCTCCTGTGAGATCTGCAAGTACAACTGTGGTCAAGCATAACCCCAAGCACGCCAAGGTCAACTTGATGAATGCAGCTCGGGCAAAGGACTCGTTAGATGTCATCATGGGTAACCTTCCTGTTAACAATGTTCCTGCAAAAGTACTTTTTGATACTGGTGCATCGCATTATTTCATGTCAAAGCCATTTTTTTGCCAAGAATGAATTCGTTTCCTCTCATTTGGGTAAACAAATGGATGTCGTTTCTCCCGGCAAACGTTTGAGTGCAAGTTTGGAGGTTCCAGATGTTACTATCACATTGGGCGATTACAAGTTTCTTTCTTCTCCAATGGTCCTTGGTAACTCGGAACTTGATCTTATTCTCGGAATGGATTGGCTTTCTAAGCACAAGGCTCGGCTTGATTGTGCAGCCAGGCAGATTCAATTGACTCATTCGTCTGAGGATGTAATTGTCTTTGCCGCTCGTGATGATACCATCCGTCTGTTTTCTCTCAATGAGAAGGGTGAACTGGATGCCATCTCTCAAATTCCAGTCGTTTGCGAATATCAAGACTTCCTTCCAGAAGAGCTTCCAGGAATGCCTCCGCACCGGCCAGTTGAATTTGTCATCGATCTTGAGCCTGGCACGGAACCTATTTGCAAACGTCCTTACAAGCTTGGACCAGAACAGTTGAAGGAGCTGAAGAAGCAACTCGATATTCAAGAGCGAATGGGTCTCATCCGACCTAGTTCTTCTCCGTGGGGTTGTGGAGTTCTTTTGTGAAGAAGAAGGATGGAACGGACCGACTTTGTGTTGACTACCGTACATTAAACAAGAAGACTATAAAGAACAAGTACCCACTTCCCAACATCAACGAGCTTTTTGAACAACTCAAAGGTGACCAAGTATTCTCCAAGCTTGATCTCCGTATGGGCTATCACCAGATTCGAATCCGTGAGCAAGATATTCCCAAGGCGTCTTTCAGAACAAGCTATGGTTCATGTGAATACACTGTCATGTCTTTTGGCCTCGTCAATGCTCCACCGACTTTCTCTCACATGATGAACTTCATCTTGAATGCCTACACAAATGACTTCGTCTTGGTCTACCTCGATGACATTCTGGTCTTTTCCAAGAAAAAGGAAGATCATGCCAAGCACTTGCGTTTGGTGCTCGATAAGCTCAGAGAACATCAGTTCTACGCCAAGTTCTCAAAGTGCGAGTTTTGGCTCGATGAGGTTCTGTATCTTGGGCATATCATCTCTGCCAAGGGCATAGCGGTGAATCCTGAGAAGGTGTTTGCAATTGTGAATTGGGAACCACCTCAGAACGTGAAGCAACTCCGCAGCTTCCTTGGTCTCACAAGCTACTGTCGAAGGTTCGTTGAGAACTTCTCAAAGATCACGAAGCCGCTTTCCAACCTTCTCCAGAAGCACATCAAGTACGTTTGGTCTCCTAAATGTGACATTGCTTTCAACACCCTGAAAGAGAAATTAGTCACTGCTCCAGTTCTGACTCCTCCTGATGAATCCAAATCGTTCAAGGTCTTCTGCGATGCCTCTCTTCAAGGTCTTGGTGCAGTGTTGATGCAAGAGAAGAAAGTTGTGACTTATACCTCTCGCCAGCTAAAGCCTAACGAGAAGAACTACCCCACTCATGACCTCGAGTTGGCGGCAGTTGTGCAGGCTCTTTTGACTTGGAGACATCTCTTATTGGGAAGAAAAGTGGACATCTTCACTGACCACAAGAGTCTCAAGTACATTTTCACTCAGCCTAATCTCAACCTCAGGCAGACTAGTTGGGTCGAAATGATTCAAGAGTATAATCCGAGTATTGAATATACTCCAGGCAAGGCCAATGTGATTGCTGATGCTTTGAGCAGGAAGGCTTACTGCAACAGTCTGATTCTCAAGCCTTACCAACCCGAGCTTTGTGAAGCTTTCCGCAAACTCAATCTGCAAGTTGTTCCTCAAGGTTTCCTCGCCAACCTTCAAGTCTCTCCTACTTTGGAAGATCAGATTCGTGAGGCTCAACTTCTTGATACTATGGTGAAGAAGGTGAAGATTGGGATTGCCAAGAGTCAACCCAAGTACAAGTGTTATCGCCTTGATGACAAGGATACTCGCTTCTTCGAGGATCGCATTGTTGTGCCTAAAGGTGACCTTCGTAAAGTCATTATGAACGAGGCTCACAATTCACTCCTCTCCATGCACCCTGGGAGTACGAAGATGTACCAGGACCTCAAGCAGGCTTATTGGTGGACTCGAATGAAGCGCGAGATTGCTTAGTTCGTGAATGAATGTGATGTCTGCAGAAGAGTGAAAGCAGAACACCAACAACCAGCTGGTCTCCTCCAACCTCTTGTCATTCCAGAATGGAAGTTTGACCACAATGAGATGGACTTCATGACAGGTTTTCCAAAGTCCAAGCGTGGCTATGATGCTATATTCATTGTCATCAACAAACTCATAAAGTGGCTCATTTCCTGTCTATCAAAGAGTCTATCACTGCAGCTCAATTGGCGAAGCTGTATACCTCTCGGATTGTCTCTCTGCACGCCATTCCATAGTTGATCTCTTCAGACCGTGGCAGCATCTTTACCTCCAAGTTTTGGGATTCTTTTCAGAAGGCCATGGGCACCAACATCCGTTTCAGCATAGCTTTTCATCCTCAAAATAGCGGTCAAGTCCAGCGTGTCAATCAGATTCTTGAAGATATGCTCAGGGCTTGCGTTATCTCCTTCGGTATGAAGTGGGAAGATTGTCTTCCATATGCCGAGTTCTCCTACAACAACAGTTTTCAAGCGAGTTCGGGCAAGGCCCCTTTTGAAATTCTCTATGGCAGGAAGTGTCGTACTCCTCTTAACTGGTCAGAGACCGGTGAACGTCAACTTCTTGAAAATGACTTGATCACAGAGGCAGAGGAAATGTGCAAAATAATTCGTGATAACCTCAAAGCAGCACAATCGCGCCAGAAGAGCTACTATGATAGTAAGCATCGTGATTTAGCTTTCGAGATTGGAGACCATGTTTACCTCCGCATCTCTCCAATGAAAGGTACTCGTCGCTTCGGTATCAAAGGGAAGCTTGCCCCTAGATACGTGGGTCCTTTCAAGATTGTCAGCAAGAGAGGCGATCTCGCCTATCAACTCGAGCTTCCCTCCAACTTTGCAAACGTGCACGACGTGTTCCATGTCTCTCAGCTCCGCAAGTGCTTCAAGACCCCTGACCGCACCGTCAACTTTGAAGACATTGATCTCCAAGAAGACCTTTCTTATCGTGAGCACCCAGTTGCTATTCTTGAAGAGACTGAACGCAAGACAAGCAATAAGTCAATCAAATTCCTCAAAGTCAAGTGGTCACACCATTCCGACCGTGAAGCCACATGGGAACGCGAGGATCACCTCCGTTCTGAGTACTCGGCATTTTTCCAGTCCTAGATCTCAGGACAAGATCCTTTCGTAGTGGTGGAGTGTTGTAACACCCCGGATGTAATTTACCTTATATGTATCCCAACTCTTGCCGTTTCCGGCGCTAAGTTATTTTATTTTCCTCGGGTTCGGGTTTTTGTCTCCGTGTGTTGTTGCCTTTGTCATGCATCTCATATCATGTCATCATGTGCATTGCATTTTCATACGTGTTCGTCTCATGCATCCGAGCAGTTTTCCCGTTGTCCGTTTTGCATTCCGGCGCTCCTATCTCCTCCGGTGCCCCTTTCTACCTCTTTTCGTGTGTGGGAGTTAAACATTTCCGGATTGGACCAAGACTTGCCAAGCGGCCTTGGTTTACTACCGGTAGACCGCCTATCAAGTTTCATGCCATTTGGACTTCGTTTGATACTCCAACGGTTAACCGAGGGACCGAGAAGGCCTCGTGTGTGTTGCAGCCCAACACCTCTCCAAACTGGCCCAAACCCCACCTAAACCCTCTCCATCATCTAGAGCGTTCGATCACGATCGCGTGGCCGAAAATCGCACTCCATTTGGAGCTTCCTAGCTCCCTCTACGTCTATAAATAGACCCCCATTCCCAATCCCGGATCTTTTCCCACGAAACCCTAAAAAAATCTCCTCCTCGCGCCGCCGGATGAGATCCGGTCGGCCGGACATGTCCGCTCACCCCACCATCCACTCCTGAAGTGCCACATGTCCCGCTGGGGCTCCCGCCGTGCCGGCCCGCCCGTCCCAGGGAGGGCCCCCGAGAGCCCGCGCCTGCCGCCGCCCTCCTTCCTCTCCGCGCCGCCCGAGTACACCGCCGCGCCTCCGCTCGACCTCATCACCGGCAAGCTCCCCGCGGCGAGCCTCTCCGCCAACCGCGCCGCCCCGCAGACGCCGTGCTCGGCCCGCGCGCCGCCGCCTCCTCCCGCGCCGTCCGCCATGCTCCACGCCGGCCAACTCCACTGCCCGGCACAACCTCGTCGTCGGCGACGCCATCTTCCTCCGGCGACCTTGGCAACTCCGGCCAACACGTTCTACTTCCCCGGCGAACCTCGGCGTCCGTGCAGCTACAGTGCGCTCGGATCTGGATCTCAGATCTAAAACCCTAGCGGTTGACTTCTTCCCCGAACCCTAATCTTTTTGCAAACTTTGGCATGTCGTATCTCCGCATCCGTAGCTCTGATTTGCGCGTGTAGCATATCAAAATGTTTGCCTCAGAGAGTACATCATTTCATCTCAATGCATCATTTTCATTTGAGCTCATCTTGATGCCCGAAATGCTGTTGGAAGAGGGCTATGTGATAAAATTTTCAGATCTGTTTCATCAAATAGATATTTGTCATTTTTGCCATGTTTAATGTGTGCATGATATGCTCCTAAGCTCTACATGAGTTTTGTTATATGCCATGTCATCTTTACAGAGGTGCTTACCATGTATTTTTGTGATATGTGTGGTGAATAGCACAAGCTTGCAAAGTAGTGCAATCGGTAATGCTGATTTCACGGACTTAGAATTTCTCTAAGTCCTTGTCCTGATTTTATCATTATGCCATATGTTCATGTTGTTTCCTAGTGATCCATGCCTCTTTTGCATCATGATGTTCGAGCATTGCACGTGGTTGATTGTGTTCCTTTTGCTTGTTCGTCTTGTTTGGGTAGAGCCAGGAGACGAGTTCGCTAATGAGGAGCCCGTTGACTTTGCTTACAAGGATCAAGTCAACTCTGACAACTTTGCAGGCAAGGAGATCGTTCCTTGTGGGAACATTGTTTATTGTTGGGATATCACCATATTTATCTTGTTATCTTAATGCATCTATATACTTGGTAAAGGGTGGAAGGCTCGGCCTTTTGCATAGTGTTTTGTTCCACTCTTGCCACCCTAGTTTCCATCATATCGGTGTTATGTTCCCGGATTTTGCGTTCCTTACACGCTTGGGTTATAATGGGAACCCCTTGACAGTTCGCCTTGAATAAAACTCCTCCAGCAATGCCCAACCTTGGTTTTACCATTTGCCACCTAGCCTCTTTTTCCCTTGGGTTTCCGGAGCCCAAGGGTCATCTTTATTTAAACCCCCCCTGGGTCAGTGCTCCTCTGAGTGTTGGTCCGAACTGGGCAGCCTGCGGGGCCACCTCGGGGAAACTCGAGGGTTGGTTTTACTCGTAGCTTGGCCTATCTGAGTGTGCCCTGAGAACGAGATATGTGCAGCTCCTATCGGGATTTGTCGGCACATTCGGGCGGTGTTGTTGGACTTGTTTTACCATTGTCAAGGATGTCTTGTAGAACCGGGATGCCGAGTCTGATTGGAATGTCTCGGGAGAAGGAATATCCTTCGTTGACCATGAGAGCTTGTGATGGGCTAAGTTGGGACTCCCCTGCAGGGATTTGAACTTTCGAAAGCCATGCCCGCGGTTATGGGCAGATGGGAATTTGTTCATGTCCGGTTGTAGATAACATGAAACTTAACTTAATTAAAATGAATCAACCGCGTGTGTAACCGTGATGGTCTCTTCTCGGCGGAGTCCGGGAAGTGAACACGGTGTTGGAGTAATGCTTGACGTAGGTTGTTCTAGGATCACTTCTTGATCATAGTTCTTCGTTCGTGCTTTGCCTTCTCTTCTCGCTCTCTCTCTTTTGCGAACAGGATAGCCACCATATATGTTAGTCGCTTGCTGCAGCTCCACATATTACCTTGCCTTACCTATAAGCTTAAATAGTCTTGATCGCGAGGCTGTGAGATTGCTGAGTCCCCGTGACTCACAGATTACTTCCAAACCAGATGCAGGGACCGATGATACCATTCCAGATGATGCGCTTGAGCTCAAGTGGGAGTTCGATGAAGATTCTCGTCGTTACTATGTGTCTTTCCCAGATGATCAGTAGTGGTGCCCAGTTGGGGCGATCGGGGACCGTGTCGCATGTTGGGGTTGATCTTTTATTTTGGTACCATAGTCGGACCATGAGTGTATTGGATGATTGTAATGTTATTCATGTATTTGTGTGACGTGGCGAGTGTAAGCCAACTATGTATCTTTTCCCCTATTATCTATTTACATGGGTTGTTGTGAAGATTACCTTACTTGCGACATTGCTTTCAACGCGGTTATGCCTCTAAGTCGTGCTTCGACACGTAGGAGATATAGCCGAGGGCGTTACACTAGGAAGCGAGGTACCCCGCAAAAAAGAAGTAGGAAGCGAGGTGTTTCATCAAGCCAGCTCTCGGCCACATTCAAAGTGCAGCAAGCACGGTTCGCATGAAGATGCGCCCCAAGGTTTGCTGACCTATTTACATGTTGAATAACAAAAAAAAGAGGAAATATTACCGAGCGCTACTATTTGTTATAGGATATGAGCCAAAATTAAGCGAGAATTGTGGCGAGTGTTCCATGCAATCAACTTCCGTTATCACATGCGAGAACCCTCGAAGAGAACCAAATGTGTTGAAGATTGCTTTATCACATTTTAAAATTATAATAAGAGTGCAGACGCTCCTCCATCCGGTTCCTAATACTAGTATAGTACGTACCTTTATAGACTATAGTAGTAGTACTAGTAAACTTTGCGCTTGGCTGTTCGCCTACTCAGGAAGTCGAACAATAATAGCACTAGTAGTAGTATAGTGTATGCTTCTGGCAATCTGACACCAAATTAACTGTTGCACGTCCACCGCCTGAGCGAGGGAGAGCTTGCATTAGTCAAAAGTTTCTCCTTGTCCTGCGAGCCACCGCACGCAAGCTTCTCCCGTCCTGCAACCTTCTCCTTGTTCGGCAAGTTGACGGGACACAGCAAAGTAATGCTAGTCCATACTGCCTCCTCTCCGGTTAATATGGCTTAATTTCAAATGAGATAAATACACTGTCTGTCACTGTATATTTGTAAAAATACGGTCAGTGGACTTCATAATACGCTCATTGCGCTCAATATATATATTTGCTGGTGTTTATACGGTCACTAGCTCAACTGACTGAGTATGTGTGTGCATGCACGTGTAGGTTGAGCACTTGAGCGTGACCGTGTGTGTTCCGTCGTGTGCTCGGACATGCATGCATTAGGGCGTCGCGCGCGTTTTTGCGTCCATGTGTACGTGTGACTGTTGCATACATGTAGGGGGGGTACGTGTAGGGGCCACTAAGGAGCAGTCAAATCACATAGTAAGTTAGTCGGAAGAAGCAACCATCAGTTCACTCTTGACTGACACGTACGCAATATAAAATGGTTGATATGGAGAGAAAAAGAAAACCACTATATATACACTAACAGGAGCCTAAGCTACAAGCCTGCTTTCTTAGGTTGCTCTCTTCACAAGCATAGAACGACGGGCCTGATCCCGCAGTTGGGGGAAGGGAACAATGTTCTGTGTAGATGCGGTCGACATCGGCGAGGGAGAAAACCCACAGTCGGTGCGTCCCAATCGGAGGTCTCCGCAGTATGGGCCGATGCCGCGTCCCAACCGCCCTTCTAGCTACAACCCGACGTCCCAGGTAGTCCATCTTCCTTTTGGAGCCGGCTTGCTCCACTGCCGTAGCTCCATCTCCATCTCGGTCTTTCTCTACTTCTACCGGCTTCTACTTGTGATGAGTTTATGTCTCATGAACTAGTGCCAGTATTATTATTCTAATCACACTTCTTCAATATCTTTGCAATCAGGGATGCTTAGGTCGATTTTAGTGGAACTGCACAAAAGCATCGTATGATCCGAGGGTGCTAGACATCTTTCCTTCGACAAGTTCTACCTGGACAGGAAATTAAATCATGTTTAGGGTTTAAGTCGTAGTGACCCCATCAATGGTTTTTCTTTCGTACACGCTCTCACAACTTTTTTCTTTAGTTGTGAAGTAAATATTGGCTATGATCTGTGAATCATTGAGATGCATCAGCATGCGTTTTAGTTTTCCTTTGTATTTGATGGAATGTTGTAACGGGGCAACCTTGGAATAGGAATGAAAATGGAGTGAAAAGTTTCCGTTTTTCCGGAGAAAAAATGGAAACGGAGAGAAACCAACGTTTTGTTTCATTGGATCGCGCCATCGAGCAAAACCAATGTTTAAATCACGTATGTTGTGTTCGTGTCTCACCCTCCTCCACGGCTCGACCCCACATGGTCGCTCGGCATGCCACTCACCGCAAACCGAGTATGCGATAACTTTCCCGCCTGCTTGTTGATGGATCACGCCATGGAGTAGTAGCACTACTGGAAGAGATTGACAAGTTGGGGGAGGACAGCTAGCTGTAGCACGGACTCCCAAGAACTTTTTTACATGCATGTTGTAGCCGGCTATTGCGACCTTTGAACGTGGAGCAGCCGCGTGCACCTGGAAGCGGCGCGGGCCACGCTCTCTCGGCCGACGCGTCGCTTCAATGCTGGCGCCAGTGAGAGGTCATGTCCGCTCTGGTCGGGCATGAATGCGGCACTGACCGTTTCGGGCGGGAAGCACGCACGGGTGATGAAGAGGGTTTGGGTTGGTCAGGACCGACCGTGGCAGCGGTCCAAACATGCGCAAACAAGAGATGTTGTATGTTAATATTGCTGCGTATATAATTAACAACGTAAATAATGTGCCAGTTGGACAAATATGATTGGAGATGGAGATGGAAATGGAATTTTACGTAAACACGGATATGCATGTCTATGTGTGTGTGCGCGACGACTCCGCGACCTGGAAGCGGGGGCATGTTTTTGATCGAGTTTTCTTTCTTGGTACGTTAGAAAATCAGTTTGTCTAATTCACATCTAGATGTTATTTAAGGATATCACATCTAAGCTCCCACAAGTACATAATGTAGCAATAAGAAACAAAAAAATAGGAAAAAAATAGACCACAAACAGAGTGGACATCAACTTAGGGTTTGCACTCTCCACACGCTCGCCGCACTACATATATGTTACCCGCTGGAGGCTCAGCGTTCATTTGCTAGGGTTTGCTGTATTCACAGTCTCTCACCGTCTCTTCACCAGATCTAAACAAGACTGCGTTGGCCTCTTGTCTCTCTCTCCCCCCACACAGCTGGTGAAGGAGGCGTCTATATCCCTTCGCATTGGGAAGGGGAGGAGGTGCAGCGTTCACTCTATCGCCTTCGGCGAGGGAGGCAATCCACTGCCGGCTGCGTTGTTCTCTTTCACACAGCGCCTATGCAGGAGGGCCATCGACCTCTTCTTCCTCGCTGTCGTACGTAGCGTGGGCAGATCCGGCCTCGCGCCGCACTCCTTGCCACATCCCGACGACCCTAAGGTATAAGTTTCTTTGAAACTGTCGTTGCTCTAGCTGCATGTGGATCTTTTTCAATCTGTAGTCGAATCTAGGTCTTGGTTCAAAGAGGAAAGAATGGTGCGGTGGGCTGGAGCAAGAATCTAGGACGTGGTTCAATGAGGAAAGGAGGGGCGGAATGTAGTATAGACTAGCTATCCAGCCGCTTTGTAGGTCGAAAAGGGAATAAGGGGGTAACCCAGTACACACATCTATAAGGAACCGATCTCTTTGTTGAAAAGGGAAAGAAACTGGGGGGTCGGGTAGTTTGTGCAGGACTAGATTTGCTACCCTCACATAGGAAGAAGGTTCAAAGAGAACAAAAATGGGACCAGCGCATATATGCTGCTTGGCTACATACTCTGCATCACCCATTTATACGTGTGGACGCACATGGTGTTGGCATGTCCCATACAGCTATTTTGTTGTTGTTAATCTAAGAATGCCGCCGGAAAATTGAAGCAATGCCTTTTTTGCCTCTATTAAAACAGGGGTATCGATTCAACTTGTTGCTATTGCGACATTTTGCTTCGCTACTCGGAACACTTATGTTTTAAGAGTGTTTTGTGCAATTCAACTTAAATGTCACACCGGTGACTTTGCTTAATTTTGGTGGAACTGCACAAAAGGAGATCGAGATTTGTTTCCAGTCTTCGTATCGATTCAACTTGTTGCTATTGCGACATTTTGCTTCGCTACACGAAAAACTTTGCTTGATTTCAGTGCAACTGCACAAAACGAGATTGGATTTCCTATTTGTGTTGGCAGATTCGTATTTTATCTTGTCCATCTCATGAAAGGTCAGTACAGGCCTTCATCCACATGATTGTGCAGTGTGCTTTGAGATGTTGTGCTACTTGTATTGGTACTATTTTAAATAAATGTTGAATTGAAGCTATTGTATTGCTGTCTTTTCCCATTAAGTAGTGAACAAAAATGGGACCAACCCAGACATGATGCTTGTTGCTTTGTTACAACAAACTCTACATCACCCCCTTTATAAGTAGATGCAAGCACATATTGTTGTTGCACCCACTCTCCCCTGGAACTGTTTATGCTTTTCGTTAATCTAATGCCGCTGGTAAAATTAAGCAATGCCACTCTCAGAATTAATTAACTAATGAATCTTTGTTCAAAACTGCAACACTTGTTAGGAATGGTACTATCCTCCTTTGTATTTCTTTCTACATGTTTAACCAAGGTATTGTTAAGATAATGTCTCTGTTAAAATGAATCAGTTGCATTGTTTTAGGAATGGTACTTTTCTGCTTTGTCGTTCTTTATACATGTTGAAACAAGGCATTGTTAAGATAATGTCTCAGTCAATATGAATGAATCACACTGGTGGAGAATTGCTACTCTCCTGCTTTATTTCCCATTAACATAAAGTAGATCAGTAGATGCTTTTCTTCTGGGAGTACAAGTCATCAACTGTTATTTCTCAGTAATTGTTTCCCTTATACCTATTGTTGATTACAGGGATATCAAAATTAAAGCTTGGTTTTATTCCGACTTCGATTTTAGTTGAACTGCACAAAAGGAGCCAATGTGTCCAAGGCAAACTGCTGCATTACTGGGTCCAGTTGGTCGTTCCACTCTGCAGAAAGAAGCAGTCACTGTTTGCGCTACATTACAGAAGGAATGACCGAGAATCTTTACAGAGTATTATTAGACACCAGTGACATGACTAGTCTGCAGAGACCATTGGCAATTTAACAACACATGGAGTGCCCTTGGCAAAAAGTGCCCAAACAAGTACAAGAAGCTACGACAGGACGATCATAGGCATTACATATTTTGAATGGGAAAAGCTTGTCAAAGTTTAATCATTGATGTTAGCAAGAAGACGTTAGTTTAATATATTGGAATCGGAAAACCTTGTCAAAATTTGCTCATTGATGTTAGCCAGAAGACATGCATTTGATATTTTTGATGGGACACCCTTGCTGTGAGCAGCGTCGAGTGTTTTTTCCTATTCCTGTGTTCAGTTTAGAAGTAAATAGTTACTCTGCTGAGATATTCCTGTGTTAAGAGTTTGTTCTGAATATTGTCTATGTAATGCCGGGCCTTGTGTTTGATTGCAAAGTTGATCTTGGAATGTTGTGGAATGCAGCATCACGAGCTGTTCATCATGCCTCCTGAGAATAATGCTTCGTATTGTTTTGCATGTCGATCTAATGCAGTGATTTTCTTGTTAAGAAGATCATCTTCTTCTGTTGTTTCCGTGCTTAAGAAGTTCATCGTCTGATGTTTCATTCATAACCTATGCGACAAGTCGGGTAGGTTAGACGTGAAACCATATGATCTTCCAACCAACTCATGATATTAGATCGTGATTGGATCGTTGTTTTCCAACCAAAACCGCTTGTAAAACTGACGCTTGTAAATTAAAGCATATGGTCTCGGGCGAAGGTGCTTGGTTGGTTGATTTTGACTAGTAAAATATCGGAAGTACTTCACACACGATAAAAATGTTGAACGACACTCGGACGATTGTTAATCCAGCTGTTAGCTGCTGTTTCAGCCTTGCCCATGGATGGCATGATACGCACGTCGTGCATGTATCGTTTGGTAATGTCGTCCATATAGCAGTGCTCGTAAAATATACACTGGTCTCTCAAATTACACACGTAACCCGCCGGTTTTACTTACAGACCTCGGGCCCTCAGTTTCATTTCGCCTGTATTTTACACGTTGTTTCCGATGACGAGTAAATTACACTTGTATGTTAATACAGGTTTGAAATAAACCAGAGCTCCCAAGCGCGGCCTTACCGTTTCATGCCGTCTCAGTTTCTCGAAGGTGCTCATAGGTGTCCGATGATCCTGGCTTCCTATATGAGCAGCGGGCGCTGTATCAGACCATCAGTAGGGCCCGCAAGGCCCTCTCCGTTGTCCTTCGAGTTGTTGCGCTCGCCGTGGCGCCGAGCATTGTTAACATCGTCAACGAACATGAGGATTGAGGAGATGAGTTTATTTGGACTGGATGACACTAGGGACCCACTAGGGCCATAGCCGTACGTACGCAAGTGCCTCCTTATTATGTACAACTATATTTTTTTGCTTTCTCCTGGTTTCCTGACATCACGGTCCCACACCATTGTCAACCTATGTAGTCAATATAAACGAGAGAATTGCACAAGGTGCGGCCGACAGATGGGACCAAGCAGCTCAAGCAGTATTTGTGTTTTTGAGGCGTGAGCACTGCAGAGTTTTTCTTGGTGATGATTTCATTGTTGTTCACAGGAGAGCAGGGTATTAACTGGGCGGGCTATGGCCCGTCTAGCCCAGGCCATATATCCAGCCCAGATACTAATTTTTTCAAGATGAAAATGGCTAGCCCAGCTATACGTCTTTTTGAGGAATACCCAGGCAAGGTCAACTTGTTATTCTCTGCCCCGCTGGGCTACAAATCTTTCCTAGGAGGGAAGCATTGGGCTTAACAGGAAAATGGGCTTTAAAAATAATAAATGAGATGTAATTATAAAAACTGGGCAGTAACTATAAAAAAATGCACCAAACATGAAATTGGTTTATAAAATATTATTTATGGATTTTGAAAATCTTAAATTTTCATTGTTGCGCGCGCAATGTTTCGTTTGATTTTTACGTAATACAAATTTATATTTAATCAGATTAGAAATTTCGGGATAAAAATATTTCAGATCCCATCAAAATGTGGGAAATTTTATTGAATTCTGTCTTCAACGGTTGGTTGAAATTATTAATCATTGTCCTAGCTAGAAAATGGGTTGTACTTTTAACAAACTGTAAATGGGTTGTTGTAAATTCCATTAGAATTCAAAAATGGGTTGTACATTCTTACAAAACGCAAATGGGTTATAAGTTCTCTGCCACACACTTGTGGGCCTACTAAGTGACGCGTCCCCTAAAAAAATAAGTTGACGCGTATGCAAGGCTTTGTCAACTTATTATAGTCAACACACGGTTCTAGCAGTAGTGGCCGTTGGATGTCTATCCAACGGATGTCGTGCTTCTTCTTCAATCTTGGATATTCTTAGCTTTAGCCGCCCAAAAAATGATTCCTCCCCCTGACATCTGGGCGCACCGTTTCAGAGGCTGACCTGTGGGCCTACTAAGTTGGAGCGTACCAAGGGCTTTGTCAACTTAGTCAATATAAAGGATTCTAGCTTCAGTGACCGTATGATGTTGATCCAACGGCCGTAGTGCTTCTTCAACCTCTGGTCTTCTTGGTCCAGCCGCCCAAAGCAGCGCCGGTCGTGCTGCCTGCTCCTGCCTCCTGTGGCCGGCTATGCTACCGCGGAGGCCTCACCGCCCCCATACTACTCCCACCGCTGGCCAGGCCATCCCTCCACTCACCCACACCCCCTATTATTCTGTAGCGACGGCAGCCTCACACCGTAGCCGAACCAGTGAACACTCGTACTCCTCTCCGCGTGGGCATCCACTGCCGCGTCTTGCCCGGCTCTGCGTCGTCCCCTTCCTAGGCCTCGCCGTCGTCCACCGCCGTGGTGCTCTCGGCGCGGCGTGGTCAATGTGGTCAACGACCGACTTCCATCGGAAGAGTACTATACGTGGACAGGCTGACAGTTGGGTCCACGGCAGCCGCAAGGAAGTGCCTCCTTATTACGCAGAAAATAATTATTCCTCCACCTGACACCGGGGACCCACCGGACGGGCCACCAGTATTTTGCGAAAAAAATCATTCCCCCCTGACTGCTGGGACCCACCGGATGGGCCACCATATTTCATGAAAAAAAACGTTTCCCCCGCTGTCAGCTCGGACCCACCGGAAGTGCCTCCTTATTACGCACAAAAAAATGAATACTCCCCCGGCTAGCTGGGACCCACCTTGGTGGGAGGCTGACTTGTGGGCCTACTAAGTTGACGGGGACGAAGGGCTTTGTCAACTTAGTGAATATGAACGATTCTAGCTCCAATGATCGTACGATGTCCATCCAACGGCCGTAGTGCTTCTTCAACCTCTGGTCTTCTTGCTCTAGCCACCCAAAGCAGCGCCGGTCGTGCCGCATGCTCCTGCCTCTCGTGGCCGGTTGTGCTCCCGCAGAGGCCTCATCGGCCCTACTATTCCCACCGCTGGCCAGGCCCTGCGGCAACGACAACCTCACACCGCAGCCGAACCAGTGAACCCTCATACTCCTCTCCGCCTGGGCTTCCACTGCCGCGTCTTCCCCGGCTCCGTGTCGTCCCCTTCCTAGGCCTCACCGTCGTCCACCGCCGTGGTGCTCTCGGTGCAGCGTGGTCAACGTGTTCAAGGAACGACTTCCATCGGAAGAGTACTGTACGTGGAGAGGCTGACAGCTGGGTCCACGGCCAGAGCCCAGTTTTTTTGTGATTTGCCAAGTAAGTCACTTTGTCAGGCCTGTTGGGCTGCAAATCTTCCAAGACGAGGAGAGCTTTCATTCGGCTGGCCGAGAAAATGGCCCATCAGTAATGAGAAATGGGCTGTACATTTTTAAAACACATCAAACCGGCAATTAGTTTCAAATTTTTTTTTTCATTTCAAGATTTTAAATTACATTAATTTTTATGCATGGAGAATTTGTTGGATTTTATATTGATATACATTTATTTATAAAATCAGTTTGAATGTGAGTCGAAATTTTGGGATTAAAAATATTTCGGACCGCACAGAAATATGCAAAATTTCGTATATTTTTTTAACCGTGGCCACAATATGGGCTGTAATGCTAACAAAAAGAATATGGGCTTAGCAAATGGGCTGTAAATTATTAGAAATAATGGCAGATGGGATGTATGCTATTTTCCACAGATTTGAGGGTTTCCTAAAAAAAAGGTTGACGCACAAGCACTAACTGTTGGATGTCCATCCAACGGCCGTCGTGCTTCTTCAATCTCTGCTCTTCCTGCTCCAGCCGCTCAAACAAGCGCTGGCGGGACTGCCTGCTCCCTCCTCCCCGCGGTCGGCTGTCCTGCCGCGCAGGCCTCACCGCCCCACCGTACTCCCATCGCTGGCCTAGCCATCCCTCTACTCACCCACACCTTTTGTTATTCTCCAGCGACGGCAGACGAACCAGTAAACCCTCGTACAGTCGTACTCCCCTCCGCGTGGGAAACAACTGTCGAGTCTTCCCTGCCTCCGTATCGTCCCCTTCCTAGGCCTCACCGTCGTCCACCGCTGTGGTGCTCTCGGCGCGGCGTGGTCAATGTGGTCAACGACCGACTTCCATCGGAAGAGTATTGTGCGTGGAGACGCTGACAGCTGGGTCCATGGCCGCAGCAAGGAAGTGCCTCCTTATTACGCGGAAAATAATTATTCCTCCACCTAACAGCGGGGACCCATCGGACGGGCCACCGTATTTCACGAAAAAATGTTTCCCCCCTGACTGCTGGGACCCGCCAGCTACACCTTCGCACGCAAGGAAGTGCGTCCGAACAAAAAAACAAAACAATTCGCCCCCCTGACTGCTGAGACCCACCAGCTACATCTTCGCACGCAAGGAAGTGCCTGACAGTCGGGACCCACCTGGTCGAAGCGTACGTAGCGTTGTCATTCTGGTCGTGAATGTGTACGTACATATATACTGGTGGATGTAGAGGCGCGCACATGTCGTAGTAGAGGCGCGTACGTGTCGTAGTAGAGGCGCGCATGTAGCATGTACACGTACGTACAATGGCCAGGGTGCAAGAAAGAAAATACGGCCACGTATGTGTACATACGGGCGGAGTCTCGAACGCCTACTCGCGCATACGTCCGGCCAGGGCTCGTGTACATGGCTGGGTCGGAACGGAGAAACAGTGTCATCGTTGTGTTCATTGGGAGGCAATGGAATGCGTCGTGTTCATGGGGAGGAAACGGAATGCGTCGTGTTCATCAGGAGGCAACAGAATGTGTCGTGTTCATCGGGAGGCAACGGAATGCGTGGGAGCCAACCGGCTGGGTTGGAATGGAATGCGTGGTCGTGTTCATCGGGAGGGCTTGGACAGAACAGGCGATGGAAACGAGGCTTGGCGTACCGCAAAACGGAGGAAACGGCCTTGTGTTCGACCGGCCACGTTCAAAACGGGATCCTGTTGATTGGGAGGGGTGTGGCGTACCGCAAAACGGAGGAAACGGACCTCCTATGGTCGAAACGGGGTCCTGTTGATCAGGAGGGGTGTGGCGTACCGCAAAACGGAGGAAACGGACCTCCTACGGTCGAAACGAGGGTCCTGTTGATCGGGAGGGGTGTGGCGTACCGCAAAACAGACAAAACAGACCTCCTATGGGCGAAACGGGGGTCCTGTTCATCAGGAGGGGTGTGGCGTAGCGCAAAACGGGACTCCATGGGATACTGTTCATCTCCACCGCCGACCCCCTCCAGCCTCCATGGGCTACCGTCGACCTCCTCCACCCTCCATGGGCTCCTGTTCATCCAGCCTCCACCGCGCGCTACTCCACCGGCTAGTGTTCAACCACCCCTCCACCGTCTACTGTTCATCCAGCCCTCCACACCACGTGGTCATGTTCAACCACCCCTCCACAGGCACCCCTCCATCGTCTATTGTTCATCCAGCCCTCCACCACACCACGGGGTCCTGTTCATCCAGAGGCAACACCACCGCTCACTATTCATCCAACCCCTCCCCCCCCCGCAACACTCAGTTCGCAGCAGTAGCGAAGGAATCGCTCAATCGGGTTCAGTTAACATCCATCGATCGATCGCTCGGGTTCAGTAATGCGTAGCCTGCAGTGCAATCACTCGGGTTCAGTTAGAGCCCAACGCCTCACTCGGGTTCAGTTAGAGCCAGCGCCTCGCACACACGCGCGTACGTGTACGAGAGAAACGCGCATCGCTCGGCCCCCGACCTCCCACCGTAACCGGGAACTCCCCGAAATTTTCCTCGCCCTCGCTTCTACCACGGTTTTTTCCGTCACGAACGGCCCAAAGAATGTCATGCAGCTGCATCTCCGGCCCGCCCAGGATGAAAAGCCCATTTTCTGTCATGATTTTTTGTCATAGAAGTAGGAGCCCACCACATCTATGATGATACCAGGTTTTGTCACAATTATCATCATAGAAGTGTCATATGTATGACAGAAAAAAATCGTTCGGCCCAAAATGTCACGGATGTATCTTTTTTTTGTAGTGTCCCCAAGGGTCGGCTCAATTTATCATAAATGAACCGGTACTTAACTTCATAGCTTTCTTTTACTAATCCCAACAAATATTGTAATCCGGCTTAATCTTGAGAAACTTTCTGAATATCATGCATTAGCCCCCAAGTGCCAAGTGTTGTTACTTTGTAAGGTACTTGGGACTTGAAATATATAAGAGTCATAAGAAATTGTTTTGGCAGACATTAGCCCCCAAGTGCCAAGTGTTATTACTTTGTAAAACACTTGGGACTTGAAACATATAAGAGTCATAAAAGATTGCTTTGGCATACATTAGCCCCCAAGTGCCAAGTGTTATTACTTTGTAAAACACTTGGGACTTGAAACATATAAGAGTCATAAAAGTTTGCTTTGGCAGACATTAGCCCCCAAGTATCAAGTAGTATTGCAGTGCAAAGTACTTGAGACTCGAATCTTTATAACTTTTAGTTTAAGCCTTGACACACATGTGTATGTTTTGCAGAACGCCCTATCTGAACCGAGCTCCCAATTAACTGATGCAAAGACCCGGCTGGCGGATCAAGAGGCAGAAATCAAGTCTGTTGATTCTAAACTTCAATTGAGTCTTGCTGAGACGGAAAAAATGAAAACCAGCTTGACGGCCAAAAAGAAATCCTGGGCTGAAGAAAATACGATGCTGACACAATGCACTGAAAAAGCTGAAGCAGCTCTTGAGGAGGTTACCACGGATCTTACCCGCTTAAAGAACCGGGTGTCTCAAATGGTTCCGCCATCTTTGGTAAGCCATCTGTACTGATCTTTTTGTACCTTCTTTTGACTCGGAATATAAACCGCATGTTGACCCCTTGTTTAAAAAATATGTGCAGACCGGCGAAGCAAAAAATCTGAGCCAAGATAATGTGACTAAACTGAAGGCGCTCTATACCTTAGTGGAGCAGTTGTACACTGGCGCTCAACGAGCACTTGCTGCTATCTCTCCTGCCAACCAAGGACCCAACCGACTCAGTGGTGTCTTGAAAAAATTGTCAATCTTACCTGCCAGATTTCAAGAAGTCAAACGATCATGTGCCAGAGCTGGAGCCTTGACTGCCCTGAGCCGCTCCAAAGCCTGGGTGCCAGATCTAGACCCGGCAGATGTAGCCAGGGGGTACCCTACCGTGAAGGAAGACGGGTCTCTATTTGAGCAGGATGACTTCGTTGCTTGCGTGAGGGAAGTTCGACCTTAGGCCACCATTCTTGGAGATGAGACCAACATTGACAAATATCAGCCGGTTTTGATTTGGATAATAAGAAGATGGCGACTCCCTCTTACAAGGTGACAGACCTTATCCCGCCGGTTCGTCAGCATACGTTTGCTCCAGAAGTTGATCCGGCTGGCCTGATTGATGATGAAGCAGAGTTCATTGCTGTGAACGGCTTTGACTGGTCCAATCCCAGCTTCCAATTAACAAAAGGAGGTGAAGCGGTGAGGGAAGAGTGAGAACCATCTCTGTGGGCTCTTTAAAGCCTTGTAATAGATTTAGCTTGAAACAACTGCATATTTTGCCTATGCCATCATGCATAAGATGATGTGTGTGACTCTTTGCTTCCTGATGTCAATATATGCATCACATTTATGGTTATCACTGTAATATTTCGGCTCTGTTCCTGTAGAAAAGAAAAAAAACTGGCTTGGCGGTTTAGCACCTAATAGGTCAGAATACCCGGTACATGACCAATGGTTTTATCATAGTAGAAAAACAGAACCAGACGTGAAAATAAACAAGGTTGAAACAACCTTTGATTAACACAGAAAGAAAAATGTTCATAAATAACAGTCATACATGTATCTTTTGTATCTGGACCACCGGTTTACATGACCCAGTCTTTTTTTGAGAAGTCAATGCTTCTTCATGTCTGATGATCATCATGCCTTGGCGGCTTATTGTCAAATAGTCAAGCCGGTGAAAAGACCGTGCTGATCGTTTAAAATTGAGACAACAAAAGACCAATAAGGCAAAAATAGTTTGCAAACAATATAAATTAACCTTGTAACTAAAAGTTTGGGTTTTCTGATTCGAATACGATTAGTAACCCAGACCAAAGGGGTTAAGCTAAGATTCGAATACGATCATATAGCCCCCAGTGGCTTTGGCATTGCGCCGATCAAGAGGGTACTGACAGCTATGTTCTCTTTGGTTCGAATACGACCTATGTTTGAACAGGAAGCCCCCAAATGACCTTGAGAGGTTTTTAACGACCCTGATTCGAATACGATCCAAGTCGGACCCAAAAGGGGTTAAGCTATGATTCGGATACGATCAAGAAGCCCCCTAGTGAGTTTGGCTTTGAGCCGATCAAGAGGGTTACGACAGCTATGTTCTCTTTGGTTCGAATACGACCTATGTTTGAACAGGAAGCCCCCAAGTGATCATGAGGTTTACAGCTAGATTCGAATACGATCATAAGTTGGACCAAAAAGGTTAAACTTGATTCAGATATGATCATCTCCTTAATAGTCATTTAAATAGTGAAAAAGAGTAAAGATATATAATATTTGAAAAGTAAAAGGACAGAGATCCTGCTTTATTACTTATCATAGTATATAAAACGTCAAAGTATGTACATGACGAGAGCCGGTGGCTCAGGTGTAGTATGGCCGAAGTTGAGCAATGTTCCATGGCCGACGGGTCTCCTCCTCTGACTTACGTGAGTCTTTATGTTCTCAGATGTCTATGAGGTAATATGACCAGTTGTTTAAATTCTTGCTGACCACAAAGGGTCCTTCCCAAGGCGGGGATAGCTTGTGTGCATCTGACAGATCCTGGATGAGCCGGAGCACCAGGTCACCTTCTTGAAAAGTCCTGGACTTAACCCAGCGGCTGTGATAACGGTGCAGGTCCTGTTGATAAATTGTTCATCGAGCCATTGCTAAGTCTCTCTCCTCATCTAACAAGTCAAGTGAATCATGTTGGGCTTGTTCATTATTAGCTTCAACGTAAGCCGCCACATGAGGCGAGTCATGACGGATGTCACTAGGCAGCACCGCTTCCGCTCCATAAACCATGAAGAAGGGTGTATAACCTGTAGACCTGTTAGGAGTTGTGTTGATACTCCACAACACCGAGGGTAACTCTTCTACCCAACAACCCGACGTCCGCTGCAAGGGAACCATAAGCTGGGGCTTGAGACCTTTTAAGATTTCCTGATTTGCTCTCTCAGCCTGACCATTGGATTGAGGGTGAGCTACAGAAGAAACTTCAAGCCGGATATGCTCATGTTGACAAAACTCCTCCATATCCCCTTGGGATAAATTAGTGCCATTGTCAGTGATAATGCTGTGTGGAAAACCAAAGCGAAAGATCACCTTTTTCATGAACTGAACGGCTGTGGCTGCATCACACTTACTCACTGGCTCTCCCTCAACCCATTTTTTGAATTTGTCAACTGCCAGTAAAAGATGTGTCTTTTTATCCTTAGACCTTTTGAAAGGTCCAACCATGTCAAGCCCCCAGACTGCAAATGGCCAAGTGATTGGAATCATCCACAACTCTTGAGCCGGCAAATGCGCTCGTCGTGCAAATTTTTTACATCCATCACACCTACTGACCAGATCCTCTGCGTCAGCATGAGCGGTCAACCAGTAAAAACCATGATGAAGAGCTTTGGCCACAAGAAACTTTGACCCAGTGTGATGACCACAATCCCCTTCATGGATCTCACGAAGTATTTCTTGGCCTTCTTCAGGAGAAACACACCGCTGAAATGCTCCAGTGGCGCTGCGATGGTATAACTCTCCGTCAGAAATCGTCATTGACTTGGACCGCCGGGTTATCTGTCGGGCCAGGGTCTCATCCTCTGGCAACTCGCCTCGGGTCATGTAAGCCAAAAATGGTACTGTCCAATCTGGAATGATGTGAAGAGCTGCCACCAACTGTGCCTGAGGGTCAGGAACAGCCAAATCTTCTTCTGTAGGTAACTTAATAGACGGGTTATGCAGAACATCTAAAAAGGTGTTAGGTGGCACCGGCTTACGCTGAGATCCCAACCGGCTTAAAGCATCGTCCGCTTTGTTATTCCTACGGACAATATGTTCCACCTGATAACCTTTAAAATGTCCTGCAAAAGCATCGACTTCACGGCGATAAGCCGCCATGAGAGGGTCCTTGGAATCCCACTTGCCTGACACCTGTTGAGCCAGCAAATCTGAATCGCCAAGACACCGGACCCGTCTCAGGCTCATCTCTTTAGCCATTCGAAGACCATGGAGCAAGGCTTCATACTCTACTGCGTTGTTAGTACAAGGAAACATTAGCCGCAACACATAACAAAACTTGTCCCCTCGAGGAGAAGTTAAAACGACTCCAGCCCCCGAGCCTTCCAACTGTCTGGACCCATCGAAATGAATTGTCCAATATGTGTTGTCCGGTTTCTCCTCTGGCATCTGCAACTCTGACCAGTCGTTAATGAAGTCCACCAGCACTTGAGATTTGATCGTCGTACATGGCATATACTTTAAACCATGATACCCAAGTTCAATAGCCCACTTGGCAACTCGTCCTGTGGCTTCTCTATTTTGAATGATGTCTCCTAAAGGAGCAGAGCTAACCACAGTGATTGGGTGACCCTGAAAGTAATGTTTGAGCTTCCGGCTTGCCATGAACACCCCATAAACGAGCTTCTGCCATTGTGGATATCTTTGTTTAGATTCAATCAACACCTCACTGACGTAGTAAACCGGCCATTGGACCGTATGTTCCTTGCCAGCCTCCTTGTGCTCCATCACAATGGCCACACTAACAGCTCGTGAGTTAGCGGCTACATATAACAATAGCGGCTCTTTCTCAACCGGAGCAGCAAGAACTGGTGGCTCATCAAGCTGTTTCTTCAGATCCTCAAAAGCAGAGTTTGCAGCATCATTCCAAACAAAGTCATCCGTCTTTTTCATCATCTGATACAAAGGCATCGCCTTCTCCCCTAGACGGCTCAAAGCAGCAACGTGACCCGCTAGCTGTTGAACATCATTGATGCACACCGGTTTATCCAGGGAGGTGATTGCCTTAATTTTCTCTGGGATAGCTTCAATACCTCTGTTAGACACCAAGAAACCCAAGAGCTTGCCAGCTGGGACTCCAAAAACACACTTGGCCGGGTTAAGCATCATCTTGTAGACCCGGAGGTTATCAAAGGTCTCCTTCAGATCTGTTACCAGGGTTTCTTCTTCTCTGGATTTCACCACTATATCATCCACATAAGCATGAACATTACGCCCAATCTGATTGTGAAGGCAATTCTGTACACACTGTTGATAAGTCGCCTCGGCACTTTTAAGCCCAAAAGGCATAGACACATAACAGAAGGCTCCAAACGGAGTGATGAAAGTTGTTTTCTCCTGGTCCTTAACTGCCATCTTGATCTGATGATAACCTGAGTATGCATCCAAAAAACTCAAACGCTCGCAACCCGCCATAGCATCAATGATCTAATCAATACGAGGGAGAGCAAAAGGTTCAGCCGGACGAGCCTTGTTCAAATCGATGTAATCCACACACATACGCCAGGTGCCGTTCTTCTTGAGTACAAGCACCGGGTTAGCCAACCACTCTAGGTGAATGACATCAATGATGAACCCGGCCGCCAAGAGTCGGGCCACCTCATCTCCAATGGCCTTGCGCCTTTCCTCGTTAAACCGTCGGATAAACTGCCTGATCGGCTTAAACTTCGGATCAATATTAAGAGTGTGCTCAGCGAGTTCTCTTGGGACACCCGGCATGTCAGAAGGTTTCCATGCAAAGATCTCCCGGTTCTCACGGATGAACTCGATGAGCGTGCTTTCCTATTTTGGATCCAAGTTGGCATTGATGATGAACTGCTTGGATGAGTCGCCAGGCACAAAATCAACCGTTTTGGTGTCATCAGCTGACTTGAATTTCAACACCGGTTCATGCTCCGTAGTTGGCTTCTTTAAAGACGTCATGTCTGCCGGATCAACATTATCTTTATAAAACTTTAACTCCTCTGTTGCACAAACAGACTCAGCATAAGCGGCATCTCCTTCTTCACACTCCAGGGCTATTTTCCGGCTTCCATGTACTGTAATGGTGCCTTTATAACCCAGCATCTTGAGCTGCAGATATACATAACACGGCTGAGCCATGAACTTGGCGTAAGTCGGCCATCCAAACAGAGCATG
The DNA here is from genome assembly GCF_018294505.1 of Triticum aestivum. NCBI lineage: Eukaryota > Viridiplantae > Streptophyta > Magnoliopsida > Poales > Poaceae > Triticum > Triticum aestivum. Next base: position 70,760,006 of record NC_057800.1, read on the forward strand.
ATATGGGCTTTTGATCTTAACCACCTCAAAAGTTAATTTCTCAGCCCTGGAATCATATTCATCCCCAAAGGCTACTTCCAGTTCAATCTTACTAGCTAGGTATGCCGACTTGCCAGGCACAACACGTGAAAAACAGTGTTGGATTGCTTAAGACTCTTATCAGTCAACCCCATCCGACGGAACGTCTCATAGTAGAGGATGTTGATGCTACTGCCTCCATCCATGAGCACTTTAGTGAATTTGTATCCACCAACCTGAGGTGCCACTACCAAGGCTAAGTGACCCGGATTATCAACCCGAGGATGATGATCTTCTCTGCTCCACACAATAGGCTGTTCTGACCACCTCAAATAACGTGGAATTGCCGGCTCAATGGCATTGACAGCCCTTTTATGAAGCTTCTGGTCCCTCTTGCATAAACTAGTGGTAAATACATGGTACTGCCCACTATTCAACTGTTTTGGGTTGCTCTGATATCTGGACTGTTGCTGCCGATTACCTTGGCCGGGTGTGGATTATAACCTCCCTAGTTACCCATATGGCCCTCACCGCAAAAACCGCCCCCACCTGAACCGGCGCCTGGGCCATGAAAGCCGCCTCCGCCTGAACCGCCGCCAGGCCCGTGACTTCCATCAAATGTGTTTGAATTTTTAAATGCCTTCATGATTGTACAGTCCTTCCACAGATGGGTGGCTGGCTTCTCCCAGGTGACGTGTCTTGGACAAGGTTCATTCAATAGTTGCTCGAGGGTGGGACCTGGCCCGCCTGATCGAGGGGGTTGCCTACCCTTGCGCCATTGATTGTTGCCATGTGCATTGGTGTTAGCCACAAATTCGTTAGCCTTACGATAATTACCTCCTTCATTTGCTAGGTTATGCTGGTGACCCTTGCCGTTGCCATTCTTCTTTCCCTTCCCTATTTTTTCTTCATTAGACACGGGATCCTTGGTACTATCAGAATCGGCATACTTGACGAGAGCCGCCATCAACTGGCCCATGTCATTGCAGTCACGCTTGAGCCGCCCCAACTTCTGCTTTAGAGGTTCAAAACGGCAATTTTTCTCCAACATTAAGACTGTCGAGCCGGCATCCATCTTATTAGATGAATGTATTATCTCCTTGACCTGGCGCACCCAATGGGTCGTGGACTCACCTTCCTCTTGTTTACAATTAGTCAGGCCCACGATTGACATAGGTTGCTTGCATGTGTCCTTGAAGTTCTGAATGAACCGGGCCTTTAACTCCGCCCGTGAACCGATGGAATTGGGGGGGGATCCTTTCAACCAAGTGCGAGTTGTTCGATCCAACATCATAGTGAAATACTTAGCCATTGCTGCATCGCTGACTTCCAATAGCTCCATCGCCATCTCATAACTTTCAATCCAGGCCCCAGGCTGCAAGTCGGCCGTATAATTAGGCACCTTACGAGGCCCCTTGAAGACTTTTGGCAAGTGCTCATTGCGGATAGCCGGCACCAGGCAAGGGACACCTCCTGTTCTTGTGGCTACTCCTGCTTCAAAAGAGGTTGCCGGATAAGCCGGAAAAGCCTGATGAGCCACCTGCTCAGCTTCCAGTTGAACCGCCCATTCAGCCTCTTGACGGATCCTCTCCTGATCCGCCAAATTAAGGGCTCCACCCTGTGCCGGCTCATGCCTGCGCGGTTGGTTACAGCGTTGAGCGTTGCTCGATATTTCGGCTGAGTCCATATGCCTACTATAGCTTGGGCTCCGGCTTGGGTGACGGGTTGAATGGATTCTATCTGGACTATAAGAGTACGCATCCTGCTGTGCTAGAGCCGTATGAAGAAGTTCTCACACCCTTCATGTTTTGATTGATGTCGGAGAGTCGCCTTCCATCGGGAGAGCCGCCAAACGAGCCGACGCAGCGATGAGATTCTCCAAAGGATTGGAAAAGTGACCCAGTGGTATCGGCGTATAATGAGGCGGAGCGGTATTCATACGAGGCGGCTCCATGGCCCGCGTCTGAACTGGCGCTCCGGGTGTCGTGATCCGATTTGCCTCCAGCGGGTTACTTGGACCAGCCCCGGGCGTGTGGAAAAGGTTCCTAGGATCGAACATTAGAGGTAGACATGACTGAGTTTTCTGGTGCCTTCTCCTCATGACCTCGTTTGACGCGTTCAGATCCACCGAGAGCCGGAAAGTCTCCGCTTGAAGCTGCTGAGCACGAGCATCCAAAGCCGCCCATTCTGCGGCCATCCTGACCTCTTCTGTTGCTAAATTTTCCTTGGCCTGTGCCATCTCTTCGCGTATCCGTGCCACCTCCACGTCATGCCGGGCCTTATCCGCCGGCTCCACCACAGCAGTCAACAGAGCCGTCAACTTATCCATGAGGTCCATTAGCATCTAAGTCGGGGGAGCGCGGGGTCTCCTGACCCGGCCGCTGCTGACCCGATGGTTGTTGTCGCTGCAGCCGTGGAGTTCTAACCAGGTTGAGTGCCCACCATGAAGATTCCGGCTCGATTCGACGGCCCAAAGGGGTCCAGAATAATGCTGCCATTAGAACAACCCCCGAGCATGCCATCTTGCAGTTGGTACAAAGAATCTGTCTCGCCTGTTGATGACGTAGCGTCCGAACAGATGGTCGTCTCACCGCCATCCACTGATCCTCTCCTCCATGGACGCAACCCACGAAGGCATGCCTCACGGTGGGTTGAATCCGGTCGGATCTCGTGCATTGAGCCGTCTCGACGAGGTTGGTGTGGACGTCCGGCTCAGGGCCCGATTCGCCGATCCAGCCGATGAAGACATGAATTCCACCGAAGGGGACCCGGTACCCGTACTCAATCGAGCAGGCGTCGAGGCCCCAGCCTTCATCGTCGATGTAGAGCGTGCCGCGACGACTCTTGGTCATCCGGCCCACAGCGTATCCCTTGAGCCCTTGGAAGATGCCCTTCAAGAACTCAAATCCACCATGCGCTGGCCCCACGGTGGGCAGCAATTGTCATGGAATTGTCACGGCATATGTCCTAGCAAAAGGACTTAGTCGTAGGGCCATCGCAACTAGGAGGCTTAAAGGGGTTAATTGGGACAAAGGACACGAGACGTTTTATACTAGTTCGGCCCCTTACGATGAAGGTAAAAGCCTACGTCTAGTTGTGTTTGGAATTGCCGGGGTTTCGAAGACCAGGGAGCGAATATGCTTGTCCTGGCTTCGAGTTGCTGTCTCTTGACCTAAGCCGCCGTCGGGTCGTCCCCTTATATACACGGGTTGTCGCATGGTGGCCTACAGAGTCCCGGCAGTCTTATAAAACGTGTCCGGCTCGGTGACTTCTTTTACATGCCTTCCTTTACAAGTCTTTCCTTACAATGGCGGTTTACAATATTGGGCCTTAAGCCGCCTCTCGGCTTAGGCCTTCTATAAGTCTTAATAAACTATCGCCTTGAATGTTACCGGGCTTCTTTTGTAACCCGCCATTAGGGCTGACCCGGCCCCTCCTGGGCGGGTCTTACCTGGTATCTATATTCCCAATAAAACCCGATCATGTTTACAAACTTGACAAAGCCCTTTATGGTCTTAAACAAGCTCCTAGAGCATGGTATAAATGCTTGACCAAGTTCCTTACTGAAAAAGGCTTTGAAATTGGAAAAATAGATTCTACTCTTTTTACTAAAAGGGTTAATGGTGAGTTATTTGTATGCCAAATTTATGTTGATGATATCATATTTGGCTCAACTAACCCTCATTTTAGTGAGAAGTTTGGAAAGCTAATGTCGGAGAAGTTTGAGATGTCTATGATGAGTGAACTCAAGTTCTTTCTTGGATTGCAAATCAAGCAAACTAAGGAAGGCACCTTTGTCTCTCAAACAAAGTACACCAAGGACTTATTCAAGAAGTTCAACATGCAAGAAACCGAAGGTATGAAAACTCCCATGCCTACTAGTGGACATCTTGACTTGACCAAGGATGGTGAACCGGTTGATCAAAAAGTTTACCGCTCTATGATCGGTTCATTGTTATATCTATGTTCCTATCGTCCCGATATTATGCTAAGTGTGTGCATGTGTGCATGATATCAAGCGGCCCCCAAAGAATGTCATCTTAAGGCTGTGAAAAGGATAGTGAGATACTTAATACATACACCAAATTTTGGCATTTGGTATCCTAAGAGGTCGTCTTTTGATCTTATTGGCTATTCCGACTCGGACTATGACGGAGACAAGGTTGATAGAAAGTCCACTCCGGGTACTTGTCAATTTCTTGGTAGATCTCTTGTGTCTTGGTCTTCCAAGAAACAAAACTCGGTATCCTTATCCACCGCCGAAGCGAAATACATTGCCGCCGGTTCATGTTGTGCTCAATTACTTTGGATGACCCAAACTCTTAAAGATTATGGGATCAATGTGAAACATGTTCCATTGCTTTGTGACAATGAGAGTGCTATTAAGATTGCTCACAATCCTATGCAACATTCTCGAACTAAGCATATTGAAGTTCGTCATCACTTCATTCGAGATCATGTTGCTAAAGGGGACATTGATCTTAAGCATGTTCGTATCGATAAGCAATTAGCGGATATATTCACCAAACCGCTTGATGAGAAAGTCGTTTGTCGTTTGAGAGGTGAATTTAACATCATTGATGCTTCAAACTTGGAGTAGGAACTCCGTTTGGGTACATGCAAGGCATGAATCTATGACAAATCCTTGATATTTCTCTTATGATGATATTCATATGTCTTGGATATATTTGCACCCTGACATGTTATCTAACCCTTGTAGGTACTTGAATGAATCTAAATCTATGAGATAGCAACCCACTCACATCCTGAGCGATCTCTACATCACCAAGTATCTACAATACGGTGGTTGATGACAAGGAAGCACGAAACCCTTCAACATATCCTTTGTCAAATTATATGTATCAAATTTCATGAATGTCATTTTGGATACACAAGTGCTCTTCCTTGCAAAACTAACCCATGTAGGTAGATGAACTCAACTCCAAGTGGTGCTCCCAACCATTCTTGTGCTACATCAACCTTGAGCACCCCACGCAAGTTCAACTACATGATCAAGAGCAACACCACCACCCAAGGTATGTCATTCCATCTTATAGAAGCTTTACCTCAAGACATAGGTCAAAGGAACTCAACAAGATGTGAATACATCAAATGCTTAAACAAAAAATGCTAACCCCGTTTTGATCTTAAACGATGAGTATGACTTACGATCAAGTGTTCTTACTTGACTCCTCAGTCAATATACTCTAACAAAGGTGACTTTGTCAATGCCCAATCTAGATGAAGTTCTCTAGTGTTTCATTGAGTTTTTGCAAACTTCATCTAGATTTTTTATTTTCTTTGCTTTGTTCTGCATTCCCTGTGTTCAATTCCTTGCAAATACTTGTGAGATATTTCTTGTCTAGTGAGCTGAGGTGACAAGTGTTTTCTCTGTGATAAACTCGGTCACACCAGTTTGTTGTTTTCGGTCCAACCGAACTCTTTCGGTGCAACCGGAACACACCACTCGGTGCAACCGATTTCACTACAGGAAAGACAACTTGCCACTTGTTCCTGCATTCTTTTTGCTCCAGATCCACTCAATGATTCTTGTCCTCTACCAGCATCACATTCGACTGGCTGCTTTGCTTCGTGACTCAAGGACCGAACCCATTTGTAACAAACATTCAGAGAGCCCTTCTTGGAAATTGATGTCAAAGGAGGAGAGAGAGATCACATCAAAGCTTAATCATTTCTATAGGGGAGAGAGAATACTCAGGGGGATAGAGTTCTTCAATGAGAAAGAAGTATCACATCAAAGACCCCGGATGCTTGGTGTTCAAGAGGAGAGAAGTTAAATGTCTTTAAGAGGGGAAAGACATGTTCATATTTGATTGCTTCCATTTGCTCTTTTTCTTTCGTTGCTCTGATTTTCTGTTCCCTATCTTCTCCTAGTATCCCAAGCAAGATTCAGGGGGAGCAAGACATCTAAGGGAAGGAAATCCTTGAATTCATTGCATATCTTTACCTTTGGGGACATGTCTATATCCAATAGAGTACTCAGTACTCACTCTCTACATGTCATCCCAGTCTTGGTACTCTTGTGGTTTCTTGGTTTACTCTGGCTAGTAGATGTATCTGTGTTATCTAACCTTGTTTACTCAGGTTCATTCCTCCTAAGCCAACTCAACACCACAAGGTAAGTATATGCATCACACTCATGTGCATGAGGACTTCTTGCTGATGTACATATTGTTTGCAAGAAAGACTCATGAGCATGTAGGTACATTTCCTATATTTACATCTTTTGCTCTGATGCATATAGCCAAGACACATGTAACACATTGCTTACTCTGTCATGCTATGCATTCACATGTTCTTATATTCCATATTTACATGCTTGCATACATATAACGGGAGCCTATGCATGTTACATGTCTTTCCAAAGCATTACTTGTTATTCTCTATATCTTTATCTAAAGATTTGATGTATGTTGTCATCAATTACCAAAAAGGGGGAGATTGAAAGCACAAGTGCTCCCCGGGTGATTTTGGTAATTAATGTCAACATATCTCTTGCTGGACTAATACTTTCATCTAGCATATTTCAGATAAGTCCAACAGTGAGGTGGCATGGACTAGAGGATGTGGGACCCCTTCAAGATGATGAAGACAAATGATTGACTCAAGCTCAAGGCTCAGGACTCTACATTTTTCATTTTAGTGATCCAAGATCACATCGAGTCCATAGGAAAAGCCAATACTATTAAGAGGGGTGAGGTGTTGCTTAATGAGGTTCTTGATCAAAGTGCTTAGTGATATGCTCCACAACCCTCAACCACTTTCTCATATCCAGATATATCCCAAACCAAAAGTCAAACTCGGCCCCACCGATTTGATCTATCCGGCGCCACCGAGTTCTCTTGACATACCCACTGCCAGAAACCCTAATCAATTCGGTCTCACCGATGGGATCTCGGTCTCACCGAGATGGGCTTGCAAACTCTCTGTTGCCTATTGCATTAATTTCGGTCTCACCGAAATATGACATCGGTCCCACCGAGTTTGCTTGGCCAACTCTCTGTTTAGCTTATTACCAAAATTGGTCCCGCAGAATTTGTGTAATCGGTCCAACCGAGATAAGGCTATACCCTAACCCTAGCACATCGGTCCCACCGAGTTGATCAAGTTGGTCCCACCGAAAACCCTAATGGTCACATTATGAAGTAAATCGGTCTGACCGAGTTGTATGATTCGGTCCCACCGAGTTTGGTGATTTGTGTGTAACGGTTAGATTTTGTGTGGAGGCTATATATACCCCTCCACCCACTCTTCATTCATGGAGAGAGCCATCAGAACATGCCTACACTTCCAACAAACATTTTCTGAGAGAGAACCACCTACACTTGTGTTGAGGTCAAGATACTCCATTCCAACCACATAAATCTTGATCTCTAGCCTTCCCCAAGTTGCTTTCCACTCAAATCATCTTTCCACCAAATCCTATCCTATGAGAGAGAGTTGAGTGTTGGGGAGGCTACCATTTGAGGCACAAGAGCAAGGAGTTCATCATCAACACACCATTTGTTACCTCTTGGAGAGTGGTGTCTCCTAGATTGGTTAGGTGTCACTTGGGAGCCTCCGTCAAGATTGTGGAGTTGAACCAAGGAGTTTGTACGGGCAAGGAGATTGCCTACTTAGTGAAGATCTACCCTAGTGAGGCAAGTCCTTCGTGGGCGATGGCCATGGTGGGATAGACAAGGTTGCTTCTTCGTGGGCTCTTCGTGGGTGGAGCCCTTCGTGGACTCGCGCAACCATTACCCTTCGTGGGTTGAAGTCTTCATCAATGTGGATGTACGATAGCACCACCTATCGGAATCACGCCAAAAATCTCCGTGTCTCCAATTGCGTTTGCACACTCCAATCCCATCCCTTTACATTCTTGCAACTTGCATGATTTACTTTCCGCTGCTCATATACTCTTGTCATGCTTTCTTGATATGTATTGTGAATGTTCATACTTGTGCCAAAACTCCACTTCAACTTAAAGAAATTAAAAAAACTGCAACTTTTCTTGCTAAGAATCTATTCACCCCCTCCCCTCTGGACACCTCTTCTCGATCCTACAGAACTGCCATTTCCCGCCCCTTAATGACGCACCCACTCTTATTCTACCACGACTTAAGCACCTGGAGCTCGTCGTCGTCTGCCTATCAAAGGGTGACATGGAGCGCCTGCTCCGTGGCTGTACTGCACTCGAGTACCTTCGTCTTCAGGCGATTAATGGGTTGAGTACCTTCCACGTCACCTCCATGACTCTCTAGACTATTTATGTGTGTTTCTGGTGCGGCATGAAGACATCACAAAAGGTGGACCACGGTATGGTCATCCAGGACACACCTGCACTTGAGAGATTACTTGTAGTTGATCAAGAAGGTCCAACAAGAATCAATGTCATTTCTGCGCCGAAATTGACAGTGGTGGGCTACTCGCCTGACAAATACTCTGAACTTGTTATTGGATCCACACCCGTTCAGGTACAACAGCCGCCTTCTACCTATCCTTCTACAAATTAACATTATTTCTAATTTTGAAGATGTTTGTTCGTCTGTCATTCAGAAAATGATTCCGACAAGCTTGACCCCAAAACTGCGCACAGTGAAGGTCTTGGCACTATAATCTATCGAGCCCGACCTGGAGCAAGTTGTGAGTTTCCGGAGATGCTTTCCATGCCTGGAGAAGCCATATATCGAGGTGATGTTACTTTCCTGTTAAATGTTAACCATAAGGGAGTTCAATTCATGACACCTTTTTCCAAGTTTACAATGACAATGTACTACAATTTCTCAAGGTTCTTTTGGAGGATTTCAGTACATACATGCCCCCCCCCCATATTGGTTTCTTGATCCATATGGATACATTCAATAAGCATTTCTCCTTTGGATTCATCTGTACTAGTTTTCTTAGGGAACTTTTCATCCAATCCAACCTCTTGTGAAGAAGGCTACATTTTTCTAGAATGTAATCAAATGCCCATGTTAATCATGTCAGGTCGAAGATGGCATGTTAGTGCATTTTACAAATCCTGCAAACCAAATAGCTAGTCCTGTAGTAATGTTCAAAATTGCATGTAGGCACTAACACGTTTTCTTATTTTGTAGATAAGATTAGGCCCAGTGGTGGATAATGTGTACAATATAACAATCACGTCAAATGCCTAGATCTACATCTCTCAAAAATTACTTTGAACTCCTACCGAGGGACCTTACCGGAGATTATATTCGCCAGGTTCTTTGTTCTCAGAGCAAAGGTGCTGAAGGAAATGAGGTTTGCCCTACATTTATTTTGCAAAAATGAATGGTCTGTTGATCAGCACCTGCGCCTGCGGCAGAATGGAGTAGGCTCCAAAAATACTGAATTTCATTTTGCAACTTCAGATGACAGAGTAATCAGAAGTCATCGGGTCAACCCCATACATGAATTCTCAGTGGCTGACCCCTTTGAAAAATTGTGAGGTTTCGAAGGCACACTTAGAAGCGGTGATATTAGTTTGAACCTCTCTGATATCCATGTTCAGTGCATCAACACGAGCGTTTGCAGCTGATGAGCTAAATTTCATTTCTAATATGAGTTTGAACCTTGTAATCTTCGAATTTGAGCCATATAACTCTGGAATTTGAACCTTGTAACATTTCGAGCTTTTGTGGTACAATTGTTGAAATGGCATCGTATGAGACTCGTATATTGCTACCACTATTTTGACCTTAATATGCAATGGTGTTAGATTTTATTAATCATTCTCGAATCCGTTTACCTTGTCGATCTCACAGCACACGATCTGTATAGCTAACTCGACTGCGATCTTGGACAACATTCCACACAGTTGGTTTCTTCCACCGTGTGCACTGTAGAGCGCAGAATTAATTATCGCACTCGAGTGTCCATCATCACCCTTCTATGTAACTTTGACCTCATCACCCAAGGGTAAACTTATGACCGAAGTCATTCCACACACTTCGTTTTTACAAAGCTTTTTGCCAATAAACGCCCATGATTTGTCCCTCTTCTAGCCGACACATGGCCAAACTAGCCGGGCGGGAAGCTTGCACGGTAAACAACATGGTAGCATGTGAACAAGCTCCTCGAGACCATGCCTGGGGTGCGGTGTTGTCAAGCGTGCACTAAATTTTGGAATCCTCCGCTATGAACGTTGTGACAAGACATGACAATTACAGGTCGGCCGGCCCCCATTTATTACAAGGGCCATTTAACCAACCCTTGTGTCTCTCCAACCTTTCGATCATGCCCCACCATTGCAAGAAGCACACCCACCACGAGAAATTCTTAGAAGGTATCCTGCGCGGCTCAAATGGCGCTCCGAGCGGCTGCCGACGACGAGCAGAAGTTCACCATGCATGTTGTGGTGGACACCCATAGAAGGTTCATGGACCTCTCGGTGGTGTACACCAACGACCCGGTCTGGGCAGAGCACTCCATCCCCATCATTGAGTTGTTGCTTGCTGAGGAGAAGTACAAGGTGGTCGGGTTCGACCTTGAGTAGACCCGCACTCATGTCGGGTCTCATCGCAAGGTCGCCGTCGCCAGATGTGCGTGCGCCACCAAGTCCTCGTCTACCACTACTGCCTGGCCACAAGGCCTTGCGAGCGTTTTGCCAGGTTTGTCAACAGCCCCCACTACATGTTCGCTACGATGGACATCACCAACAATGTAAGGGTGCTCGAGAATTCGGGCATCGCCTGCCAGAATCTTGTCGACATCCAGGGCCAATACAAGATCAGGGGCAGCAAGGAGCATGAGAAGGACTCACTGGTTCACCTCGCCGACGCCATCATCGACCCCTACTACAGAGACATGAAGGATTCGTGCAACAAAGACAAGCGTACCTGGAACTCGGCCTGGATGGAGAAACTCGACAAAGCTCATGCCGTGTACGCGGCCAAGGAGGCGTACATGAGCTACGACATGTACAGGTGGATCGTTGACATGAGGAAGTCCCTCCTTCCCCAAAACGACCAGGGATCCAGCTGGAAGCAGAGCAATGGCAAGCGTCGTCGCGACAATAAGTAGATGATTAGATCCTCGTTTCTCCTACTTTAGTATGCATGTAATTGCTTTCTTTGGTGTGTGGAAATGTTATGTGTGTACTCACGTGTGTAATTGTATGCTTAATTTGGTTATGCAATGCTGTCTTTTTAAGTATATATGTTGATGCTATAGACAGAGCGTAGATGTTGTGCGGACAAATAAAATCACATCGCACATGGACTAAACAATGGAACCCGTCAGTGATGTTTTCATCAATCACTCACAATTGTATACTATCAATCATTTGCTCACAACACACACGGCTTGTTAGCAGTAATTGGCTGTATTGTTATCGGTCTTCGCACATGTCTCCGATTATAGACTTGTTTGCCTCGTATCATACACATCTTGTTCATTTGAACCATTTCTATTATCATGTCTCAACGCAAATAGTTCATCCGAGTGAACCTCATGCTGTATATCGCACACATCTTTGATCTGGCTGACCGTTTCTTTTGTGTTGCCTAATCACAAACAATTCATCCGAGTGAACCGTATGTTGTGTATCACACACGCCTTCATCTGGCTGCCCGTTTCATTTGTTCCCCCTCATCGCAAACAGTTCATTGAACGGAACCGTATGCCCATCGCAAACATTTTACACATTTCTGATGGTTCTCATACAGCACCGTTTGCGATTATTGCATCACACACAGTTTCTTGAAGGGTCTCTAATCGTAGTGTCGCGTTAGCAGCATCCTGTAGTAGTGGTTTCTTTGCCAGTGAAGTATGTTTTCTTCAGGCAATGCCGATACTACCACCAAGCATTCTTCAAGATAGTAGAGGTATTAGTACAGGTTACCTAATCCTAAGTTTCCAAATTGGTCCTTCTCTATAGAGAAAAATGGGAAAATTTGTTGTATTATAACCATCATGGAGGTAGAACGTATGGCACAAAGCAAAGTAATTGCCATGAATAACATTACTTACACATAACTCATGGACAAACACCTGCAACTGGCATTTTCCTTCATCTTCAGTATAATATTTCCATGATGGGAAGATACGCACATAGGATTTAAAAACATCAAATGCGATAGATGCTAAACTATGAATGGCTGGTTGTGCTTCCTCCACGGGAATAGGTGTACTAGCTGGTGGAGTTCGGGTTCGCCCTGGTAGTAATGGCGCTTTGGGCACTGCAGTTGTCTTACTAACTGCTCTTGTTTGGGAGCTCTGTGGTGGAGATGGTGTTGTGTCAATAGGAACTGGGTTACTATCTGTTGGGATTGGTGTCGGGGATATACCCTGCGGTGTAACCCGGCCGGATGTTTGACCCGGCCAGACTTGGCGACTCACCAGAGACGCGGCTAGAGCTTGGCGACTCTGGAAAAAATAAGGAGGAAGCTTTCAGGACGAAGCGTCAACGTCTTGAGGCGTAACCTTGGCGGAACCAATCTAGGGCTCCGACGGAGTTGTTCTGCCGAGGAAACATCCCTCCTGGATGGGGAATTCGTTAGCATAGTCATCACCATCGATCCTCTCATCGGGAGGGAGTCAATCTCCATCAACATCTTCACCAGCACCATCTTCTCTCAAATCCTAGTTCATCTCTTGTATCTGATCTTTGTATCAAAACCTCAGATTGGTACCTATGGGTTGCTAGTAGTGTTGATTACTCCTTGTAGTTGATGCTAGTTGGTTTATTCGGTGGAAGATTATATGTTCAGATCCTTTATGCATATTAATACCCCTCTGATTCTGAATATGAATGTGATTTGTGAGTAGTTACATTTGTTCCTGAGGACATGGGAGAAGTCTTGCTATAAGTAGTCATGTGAATTTGGTATTCGTTCGATATTTAATGAGATGTATGTTGTCTCTCCTCTAGTGCTGTCATGTGAATGTCGACTACATGACACTTCACCATTGTTTGGGCCTAGGGGAAGGCATGGAAGTAATAAGTAGATGATGGGTTGCTAGAGTGACAGAAGCTTAAACCCTAGTTTATGTGTTGCTTCGTAAGGGGCTGATTTGGATCCATATGTTTCATGCTATGGTTAGGTTTACCTTAATTCTTCTTTCGTAGTTGCGGATGCTTGCGAGAGGAGTTAATCATAAGTGGGATGCTTGTCCAAGTAAGGGCAGTACCCAAGCACCGGTCCACCCACATATCAAATTATCAAAGTAACAAACGCGAAACATATGAGCATGATAAAAACAAGCTTGACGATAATTCCCATGTGTCCTCGGGAGCGCTTTCCTTTATATAAGAGTTTGTCCAGGCTTGTCCTTTGCTACAAAAAGGATTGGGCCACCTTGCTGCACCTTGTTTACTTTTATTACTTGTTACCCGTTACGAATTACCTTATAACAAAACTATCTATTACCAATAATTTCAGTGCTTGCAGGGAGTACCTTACTGAAAACTATTTCCTTCTGCTCCTCGTTGGGTTCGACACTCTTACTTATCGAAAGGACTACGATATATCCCCTATACTCTTTTGTCATCAATCATTTGTATCCTTTTTTGATAAATAAGACTGTCGAACCCAATGAGGAGCTAAAGGCAGAACAAATATTCCCTCAAGTTCTATCGACCACCGATACAACTCTACGCACACTTGACGTTTGCTTTATCGGAATTTTGTAGGTGTGATGCTAGAACTACTTTGCAAGAATAAAACTACGAATAAATTGCAAGGTAATAAAAGTAAATAGCTTTTGCCAACAAGAAATTTATTTGTCCCTAGGCAATCGATAACAAGTACCGGTAATCATTCTTGTAATTTTATATGAGGGAGAGGCATGAGCTAACATACTTTCTCTACTTGGATTATATGCACTTATGATTGGAACTCTAGCAAGCATCTGTAACTACTAAAGATCATTAAGGTTGTGAAACCCAACTGAGGGAGTCCTGGATTAGGGGGTGTGCGGATAGCCGAACTATACCTTCAGCCGGACTCCTGGACTATGAAGATTAAAGACTCCGTCCCGTGTCCGGAAGGGACTTTCCTTGGCGTGGAAGGCAAGCTTGGTGATACGGATGTTCAGATCTCCTACCATTGTAACCGACTCTATGTAACCCTAACCCTCTCTGGTGTCTATATAAACTGGAGGGTTTTAGTCCGTAGGACAACATACACATTAACAATCATACAATAGGCTAGCTTCTAGGGTTTAGCCTCTCTGATCTCGTGGTAGATCTACTCTTGTACTACCCATATCATCAATATTAATCAAGCAGGACGTAGGGTTTTACCTCCATCGAGAGGGCCCGAACCTGGGTAAAACTTCGTGTCCCTTGCCTCCTGTTACCATCCGGCCTAGACGCACAGTTCGGGACCCCCTACCCGAGATCCGCCGGTTTTGACATCGACATTGGTGCTTTCATTGAGAGTTCCTCTGTGCCGTCGCCGTCAGGCCTGATGGCTCCTACGATCATCAATGGCGATGCAGTCCAGGGTGAGACCTTCCTCCCAGATAGATCTTCGTCTTTGGCGGCTTTGCACTGCGGGCCAATTCACTTGGCCATCTAGAGCAGATCAAAAGCTATGCCCCTGGCCGTCAGGTCAGATTTGGAAGTTTAAACTACACGGCTGACATCCGTGGGGACTTGATCCTCGATGGATTCGAACCACTGCCAAGCGCGCCACACTGTCACGATGAGCATGATCTAGCTCTGTCGCCGAATAGTGCCCTCGAGGCCGCACCCACATCGGCTCCGACCCTTAGTTCGGAGCCGACCGCGCCGATCGAGGATGGGCGGTTGGACGCCACCTCGGGGGCTGCGATCCAAACAGCGATTGAGCCGAACACCAGCCCCGTACTCTGCGAGGCTCGTGACTCCAAGGAGCCGGACTCCTCTCCGGACTCCGAACCCTCCACGCCCCTGCCAGTCGAATCCGATTGGGCGCCGACCATGGAGTTCACTGCCGCAGACATCTTTCAGCACTCGCCTTTCGGCGATATCCTGGAGTCACTGAAGTCTCTCTCTTTATCAGGAGAGCCCTGGCCGGACTACGGTCAGCAAGGTTGGGGTACGGACGATGAAGAAATTCAAAACCCACCCACCACCCACTTCGTAGCCACTGTCGACGACTTAACCGACATGCTCGACTTCGACTCCAATGACATTGACGGTATGGACGCTGATGAAGGAGACGATGAAGAACCAGCGCCTATTGAGCCCTGGAATGCCACCTCGTCATACGACGTATACATGGTGGACGCACCAAAAGATGACGATGAAGAGCGGAAGGACGCACCGAAGGATTGTTCCCTCGAAAAGAAGTCAAAGCGGTGACGCAAGCGCCGCCCCAAATCCCGCCTCGACAGAAATAGCGATCACACAGACCCAGCGCTGGAGCAGGGCGAACCGCTGCCGGACAATGGCAATCTGGATAATCAAACCGAACAAATAAACCCTATCAAGGATAATGGTCCAGATGACATAACGCCGGACAGGCACCCGGAGCAGCAGAACGCCCGTAAAAGGCTTGTTGCCACCGCGAGGAGCCTCAAAAAGCAGAAGCGAAGGCTCAAGGCCACGCAAGACGCACTCCAATTCATATGGAGCAAAATACTCAACACTGCAGCAAGGTACGGTGACAATCGCCCCTCCAAGAGCTACCCAAAGCGGAAGCTACTACCCGAATTCGATGAGAAGGCCGCAGACCTCCCACAACCAAATATCAAAGCAGCCACCTGGTCGGATAGACGACCCCTCTACCAACACAGAGCGGCATACAACGCCGCTCACAATACAACACGCGACCCAGGCGAGGGTTCGCACCCAAAGGACGAGCCCCCCAAGCAAGACATGGGGGAACAAAAGAAATTCCCACCAGAAGTCAAAACAGTAAATGTACTACACATGATCAAGGGAAAAAACAATGCGGCACCCCTAGGAAAATATACCCAAGTGCCTGTCACCTCGAAGTCCTGCCAATGGTCGTCTCAACCGATCACTTTCGACCATCGTGATTACTCAACAAGTATCCGACACGCAGGATGGGCTGCCTTGGTATTAGACCCAGTAATTGGCGGATATCACTTCACACGAGTCTTGATGGACGGCGGCAGCAGCCTAAACCTAATATACCAGGATACAATCTGCAGGATGGGGTTAGACCCAACACAAATTTGCCATAGCAATACTACCTTTAAAGGAGTAACGCCAGGCCCAGGGGCTCGTTGTACGGGCTCCCTCCTACTACAAGTTATATTCGGCTCCCCCGATAACTTCCGCCGCGAGCATTTAACTTTCCACATCGCTCCGTTTCAAAGTGGCTATCAAGCACTGCTAGGACGCGAAGCTTTCGCTCGCTTTAATGCAATACCACACTACGCCTCCCTCACACTCAAGATGCCCGGTCCACGTGGCATCATTATAGTGCATGGAGATATCAAGCGCTCTCTGCACGCCGAAGAGAGTGAGGCTGCCTTGGCAGCCGAACATTAAAGACGTCCGGACCAGCGATCGAGTCCGGCGCCGCTATTTACACCGAATAAGTGATCACACCCCTATTCGTCAATACAAGGGGCTCAACGCGCGCAGACAAGTGGCAATTTCTTATCATCTTCAATTATACATGGTTTCTTTAAAAACTATCTTTTTGCACGACAACTCTTTCACTTAACTTCCTCTCTTTTACGGACGATCATCGTGCTACACCCGTCCAGGATATAGCACAACAGAGACACAGGCGCAGACGTGCAGCTGGGACCCGCTCAAAGGATTCTTTTTAGATTAAGACCCTGCGTAAACCTTTTTTATTGTCTCTTGTTGATACATATCCACCGTTGTGAAGGATGCTGACGTCTTGGCATCTGGCCACGCCAGAACAATGCACGTACCTGGACACAAGGGGCTTCTTACAAAGGCCATTATTTAGGCCCGGTTTATACCACAAAGACCGAATACCTTAGGGAGTGTTCGGCGTCGCGAGTTTGGCCCTATATGCATCAGCTCCGAATCATTGTCTTTGGTCAAATGTTGGGTTTGCCCGGCTCCTGTGTTTTGGTGCCTTATGTTCCGCTTTACCGGCTAAGGTAGCACCAGGAGAACTACTGCGATTCTGCCCTGGTTCATCCGGATGAGCACCTCAGTAGAGAAAGCCAAAAACTGACTGTCATGATAGCGTGAGACTGGTCAACCACTCGATGACCTGTGGGAATGTTAGAATTCCTCCGCCTTAACGAAGGGCCGTTTTCCAGCCAGGCATATATGCACCCCGAGATCGGGAGAGTGCGGAGCCACCAGGGGCTATCTAGTAGCCCCACCATCAAACTCCTATGGCTAAATGAAAGTGTTAAAGCATTATAGTCCGGTTGCCTCACTCGCTCCGCTATCACCTCCTTAATAGGACCAAGACGTTGGGTTAAGTGTGAACGCGTGTTTTTGCTAGCACCTCCGCATTATATGCGTGGGGGTTGAAGCCGACGACTCCAATCTTTCAGGTTATACACACATGTACAAAAACGGCCGCCCAGGAGGCATCATATTACTTTCTGGCAAAAGTGTAAAAATAGCCTTATAAAACTCTATAAAAGCATTTTGCTTACAATGAGATTACATATCACTCAAAATAATATTTTTTGAGCACTAGGTCTCTATCAAACAGGCACCCTCAAGAACTTCTTCAAAGTAGTGCTCAGTAGCCTTTCGACCTATGGCCGAATCCCGCGCTGCAACATTGGTAGCATCCATCTCCGCCCAGTATGCCTTGACACTGGCAAAGGCCATCTGTGCGCCCTCTATGCACGCCGACCTCTTCATCGCATCAATGCACGGCATCACATCGAGTAACTGTTGCACCAAGCTGAAATAGCTGTTCGGTTTTGACCCTTGCGGCCATAACTGATCCACAACAGACCTCATGGAGAGTCCGGACAACCTATTTAGTTCGGCCCATTCGGCTAATTGGTCAGTCAATGAAAGTGGACGCTTGGGAGTATGGAATTGTCTCCAAAACAGCTGGTCTACTCCATGGTCCGTCTGACCCTGGAAGTACTTGGCCGCATCGGCAGCGCTCGCCGCCAAATCCATATACACATCCTCCGAGCTCCACAGCCAATCCAGGGGGGCATACCGTGGATCTCCGAACTTCCTCTGCAACATAAAGAGTTTCCCAGCTACAATATCCTCGGCTTCCCGTAGCTCCTCCTTCTTTGCCCTCATAGCAGAGCGGAGGTCCTTCCTCGTCGCAGCAGCCTTCTCAAGGTCCGATGCCTTCGCCTGGTTTTCCTTTTCAAGAACCCGGCAACAGTCGGTGGCGGCTTTTAATTCTATAGCCATCTTGGCCATCTTATCTCGGCTCTCGCCATGTGCGGCCTTCTCGGCTTGCAACTCTTTGGCCTCCTTTAAAGCAACCGCATTACCCAACCTCGCTTGTTCCTTGGCTCGGGCAAGTTCTACCCGCAAGGCTTCAACATTGGCAGCCCCATCTGCAGTCACACCATATTAAAGATACTGGCATCATGCTACTCTTCCTATGTGACGTTCACCAGATAATGACACTTACCCTGTGCCTCGTCAAGCCTTTTGTTAACAAGCTCGATGTCGGCATCTGCCGCATCCAACTGCCGTTCTAAATGGGCAAAGTCGCTAGTCCGGCTAGCCGCCGGAGCTTCCATCACCTGCACATCGAGGCAGTATGGTTATTACCTGGGAATATGATCCTGTGTTCATCGTCGTTTCCGATGACAACCAGAGTCTCAGGGGCTACTATCTACACAGGGCACACCTAGTATGTGCAGGACTATCATACATTATTTTACATACCTCAAACCCTGTTAGTAGACTCATAAAAGCTTTATGCAATCCGCTTTCAGCGGACGATATTCTCTCCATCACCGTATTCATCAGCACACGGTGTTCATCTGAGATGGCCGCTCGCCCCACCAACTCCCTCAGAACATCCGACCGCACACTAGACGGTGCCGGACTTGTTTGTCTGCTCTCTTCGGGAGCCGGACACTGGGAACTTTGGGGATCGACAGGATTATCTTCTGGCCTCGCCGGACTCGGAGAGGCCCTCCGCGACGACACTTTAGAGTCGCCCGCTTCCAGAGCGGAGGAGTCCGGAGGGGGCGTTTCGCTCTCCATCATCTCTGGAAGAAGATCCCCCGAAGACGAGCTCATTTGAGAGGGGCTAAGGCCCGAACTGCAAAGATACATGCAGCGGTTATCTTCTCAAAGGAAAAGACGACATATCTGTACTTTTAAGGTATTTTGGGTCACTTACGACTCGTGGGAGAATTGATCCCCTCAGGACTTTGTGCGGCAACGGCGCCCCCCGAGGTAGGACCCTCTGTGGGAGACTTCTTCCCTCGTTTGGAAGTTTCGGCTTCTGAATCCCCGGGCGCAGTTCTTTTCCTCTTCTAGTCGTCTTCCTTCATGGAGACGCTCGCTCCCTTGGCTAGAATGGGCAGCGTTGAGGGCCCGCGTCCGCCCGCATTACCATCCATAGTATTTTCCTTTAAAGGCTCCGGGCAGGGTGCGGTCTGGAGCATCTTCTCCAATACCGGATTTTCTAAACCCTCGGGGAGGGGGGCCGAACACCGAATCAACTTCGCCTTTGTTAGCCAGTCCTGGTCAAAAAGCGGACTCTCAGAAATAACTTCGTAACAAAGGAGAGATAGTATGTTCGGCCGGAAGATGCCTTACCTGTTCGGCGGCGCGGTTGCTACTCAGGCCCGCGTCCTCGGTAATTTCCGGACACTCCACCTGAGGTCCGAAGAACGAATTGTACATCTCCTCGTGCGTCAGGCCGAGGAAATTTTGAATGGCACGCGGTCCCTCGGGATTAAACTCCCACAAGCGAAGAGGCCGGCGTTTGCAAGGCTGGACTTGGCGAACCAGCATAACTTGTGCTATCGCGACCAAACTGAAGTCTCCATTAAAGAGATCTTGAATGCGGCTTTGCAGTATAGGCACATCCTTGGCCGGACCCCAGCTCAATCCTCTGCTAATCCATGACATTAGTTATGGTGGTGGGCCCGGGCGGAAGACAGGGGCGGCCGCCCACTTGGCACTTCTAGGAGCCGTGATGTAGAACGACTCATGTTGCCACAATTCAGACACTTCTGGAATGGAACCTTTGGGCCATGCAGCTCCCGTCATCTTGCGTATTGAGGCACCTCCACATTCCGCATGTTGCCCCTCGATCATCTTCGGTTTTACTTCAAAGGTCTTGAGCCATAGGCCAAAGTGAGGGGTAACCCGGAGGAAGGCCTCGCACACAACAATAAATGTCATGATATGAAGAAAGGAGTCCGGAGCTAGATCATGGAAATCTAGCCCATAGTAAAACATCAAGCCCCTGACAAAATGATCCAATGCAAGGCCTAGACCTCAGAGGAAGTGGGAGACGAACACGACACTCTCGTTGGGTTCGGGGGAGGGGACAGCCAGCCCCGGGGGAGGCAGCCGATGCAGAATCTCGGCGGTCAGATATCTGGCCTCCCTCAACTTTTTGACGTCTTCTTCCATGACGGAAGAAGGAACCCATCGGCCTTGAAGGCTAGATCCGGACATGACTGAAGGTTTGGAGCACCTGACCTGAACTTTGGGCGTTTGAGCTTGAGGTGGGGGAAGGATTCGATTGAGCACGGGAGGGAAAAATAAAAGGCCTCGTCCCTTTATAAAGAGGGTGGATATCGAGCGTCCTCCTCATGTCCGTTTGGACTTGCCTATGATCTAGGAGTCCTAGAAGCTATTGGGTTACCCACGCCCGTATTGATGAGAATCCCGGAATAAGGGGACACGATCTCTGCTTTAACAAGACGTGCCAAGGAAACCGCCTCGCATAACGCGCTAAGATGGGACAGTAAAACGGTTCGAATAAAAGCTTGGCCGTGGTGTGATGTCACACTACAGAATACGTCAGCAGATTAGATTTGTGTAAATATTATTCTCTTTATGGCAATATGTGGAAACTTATTTTGCAGAGTCGGACACTATCTTTGTGTTCAAAATCTTCTATGAAGTACTTGGAGGAGGAACCCGCCTTGCAATGCCGAAGACAATCTGCGCGCCGGGCTCGTCGTCATTGAAGCCTGGTTCAGGGGCTACTGAGGGAGTCCTGGATTAGGGGGTGTTCGGATAGCCGAACTATACCTTCAGCCGGACTCCTGGACTATGAAGATTAAAGACTCCGTCACGTGTCCAGAAGGGACTTTCCTTGGCGTGGAAGGCAAGCTTGGCGATACGGATGTTCAGATCTCCTACCATTGTAACCGACTCTATGTAACCCTAACCCTCTTCGGTGTCTATATAAACCGGAGGGTTTTAGTCCGTAGGACAACATACACATTAACAATCATACCATAGGCTAGCTTCTAGGGTTTAGCCTCTCTGATCTCGTGGTAGATCTACTCTTGTACTACCCATATCATCAATATTAATCAAGCAGAACGTAGGGTTTTACCTCCATCGAGAGGGCCCGAACCTGGGTAAAACTTCGTGTCCCTTGCCTCCTGTTACCATCCGGCCTAGACGCATAGTTCGGGACCCCCTACCCGAGATCTGCCGGTTTTGACACCGACACCAACCATATCATTAAGTATCAAGTCCACTTTACTCCCATACGCCATAACCCACCTACTCGGGTTTAAGTTTCTATCACTCTCGCAACCCACCATAAGCAAATCATGAACATATTGCAACACCCTATAGCAGGGGCCCCTCACGTTTGCGCGAGAACGGAGGGCACCGTAGGACAACACCATAAATAAAATATACAATCATATGAACCAAGATCACGATTAACCCACAGGACAAAACGGATCCACTCAAACATCATAGGATAACCATAGATCATAGGGAAATAATATATGGAGTTGAGCACCATGTTTAAGTAGAGATTACAGCGGGGGGGAGGTGTTACACCACTGCATAGAGGGGGAGAGAGTTGGTGTTGACGGTAGCAAGATTGTTGATGTAGATCGCCGTCCCGATCGTTGCCCTGGTGGCACTCCGGCGCCACCGGAAGCGAGGGGGAAGGAGCCCCCCTACTTCTTCTTCTTCTCCTTGGCCACCCCCTATATGAGGAGGAGAATTCCCCCTTTGGTCCATGGTCTCCTATGGCGGAGGAGGGGCGGGAGCCCCTCCGAGATTGGATCTCCCTCTCTGTTCTCTTCTGTTTCACGTCCCCCAGATCTGGCCGAAAACTGTTTCTTCTATTCCCGGAGATCCCGTAACTCTGATTGCGCTGACATTTTAACATGATTTTTTTCTGGATATAAGCTTCCTTGCACCCGAATTAGAGATCCAACCGACGTACGAGGTGAGCACAACCCACCACCGCGCGCCAGGCTCAGGGGTGGTGCGCTGGTGTCTTGTGCCCTGCATGGGCCTCCGTTTGTGGTGATTCCAACTCCCAAAAATCACATATGTTCCAAAATAATTCTCCATGAAATTTTACTGCATTTGGAATTCGTTTGATATGGATACTTGATACGTCTCCATCGTATCTATAATTTTTGATTGTTCCATGCCAATATTATACAACTTTCATATACTTTTGGCAACTTTTTATACTATTTTTGGGACTAACATATTGATCCAGTGCCCGGTGGAAGTTCCTGTTTGTTGCATGTTTTTTTTGTTTCGCAGAAAATCCATATCAAACGGAGTCCAAACGGGGAAAAACTTACGGAGATTTTTTTGGAATATATGTGATTTTTTGGGAAGAAGAATCAACGCGAGACGATGCCCGAGGGGGCCATGAGGCAGGGGGCGCACCCCTGACCCTCGTGGCCACCCAATAAGGCAGTTTGTGCCCTTCTTTCGCTGCAAGAAAGCCAATATCCGGATACAAATCGTGTTAAAATTGCAGCCCAATAGGAGTTACAGATCTCCGGGAATATAAGAACAGTGAAAGGCCAAAATGTGGAACGCAGAAACAGAGAGAGATAGAGAGACAGATCCAATCTCGGAGGGGCTCTCGCCCCTCCGCCGCCATGGAAGCCATAGACCAGAGGGTAAACCCTTCTCCCATCTAGGGGGAAGGTCAAGGAAGAAGAAGAAGGAAGGGGGGAATCTCCCCCTCTCTCCTGGTGGCGCCGGAACGCCGACGAGACCATCATCGTCACCGCAATCTACACCAACACCTCTGTCATCTTCACCAACATCTTCATCACCTTCCACCATCTATCTACAGCGGTCCACTCTCCCGCAACCCGCTGTACCCTCTACTTGAACATGGTGCTTTATGCTTCATATTATTATCCAATGATGTGTTGCCATCCTATGATGTCTGAGTAGATTTTCGTTGTCCTGCCGGTAATTGGTAAAATGCTATGATTGGTTTAATTTGCTTGTGGTTATGTTGTTGTCCTTTGGTGCCCATCATATGAGCGAGCGCGTGGATTGGATCACACCATAGGCTTAGTTGTATGTTGATAGGACTATGTATTGGAGGGCAAGAGTGATAGAAGCTTCAACCTAGCATAGAAATTGATGCATACGGGATTGAAGGGGGGCCAATATATCTTAATGCTATGGTTGGGTTTCACCTTAATGAACATTAGTAGTTGCGGATGCTTTCTAATAGTTCCAATCATAAGTGCATAGAATTCCAAATCAGGGATGGCATGCTAGCAGTGGCCTATCCCACATAAAACTTGCTATTGGTCTAGTAAAGTAGCCAATTGCTCAGGGATAATTTCGCAACTCCTACCACCACTTTTCCACACTCACTATACTAACTTTATTGCTTCTTTACCTAAAACAGCCCCTAGTTTTTATTTACGTGCTCTTTATATTCTTGCAAACCTATCCCGTTCCACCTACAAAGTACTTCTAGTTTTATACTCGTTCTAGGTAAAGTGAACGTCAAGCGTGCATAGAGTTGTATCGGTGGTCATAAAACTTGAGGGAATATTTGTTCTACCTTTAGCTCCTCGTTGGTTTCGACACTCTTACTTATCGAAAGAGGCTACAATTGATCCCCTATACTTGTGGGTTATCAAGACCTTTTTCTGGCGCCGTTGCCGGGGAGTTATAGCGTGGGGTGAATATTCTCGTGTGTGCTTGTTTGCTTTATCAATAAGTAGTTTTTATTTTGTGCTCTTGTTTTCCATCTTTAGTTATGGGTAGGAAACACAAAATATAAAAAAAATTAGTGGTGCCTACCGAACCAATGGTTGAAGAACCACTCAAAATCTATCACACTACTGAAGCTTTTTACTTGGATCATCTTCGATCCCTATGTGCTCGGGCTGAAACCCCAACTAACTTAGTTGAGGGAAATCTTTAGATGAGAATGCTTGTTATGTGCGACACCGCATATCTAAAAAAGGGAAACTTTTACTGGATCAAATTCATCGTTTGCAGTGATATGCTTGGAATTTATGAGAAATATATGATTGTACTTGTTGTTCTAAAGACCCTAAGAAACACCTTCCATATCAATGTGAGTTTAGTGATAATGGAATCGTATCTTCGTATACTAAGGGTGTTTACAATTACTATGATGTTCAACAAATTGAAGAATTTTTTGCTTTTAGGGGTACTTGTGAAATTGCTTCTTTTATTGAAGAGTGTGATACTACTCTCTACAAATCTAAAAATTTGGCCATACTTAGATATTGCTATGATAATTATGCTTCTAATCCTTATATTAAACCATATATTGAGGACTCCGCTGTCCAAGAAGAGACTAATATTTTGCAGGAGTCTATGGAAGAAGAAATTAATGACATCGTGAGCTCATTGGATGAAAAAGATGAGGAGGAGAGCGAAGAACAAAAGGAGGAAGAGCGGGTTGATCACCCGTTCCCACCATCTAATGAGAGTAACTCTTTATCCCATACATTATTTAATTTCCCTTCGAATTTGCCGAAGGATGAACGATATGATGATTGTTATGATCCCGTTGATTCCTTTGAAATATCCCTTTTTGATGATGCTTGCTATGCTTGTGGCTAATATGAATTATGATTATGGAGATGAACTTGCTATAGTTCCTTATGTTACACATGAAATTGTTGCTATGGCACCCACGCGTGATAGTCCTACTATCTTTTTGAATTCTCCCGACTACACTATATCGGAGAAGTTTGCCCTTATTAAGGATTATATTGATGGGTTGCGTTTTACTACTACACATGATGATTTTGATAGATATAATATGCATGTGCTTTCTGATCCTACTTGCAATTATTATGAGAGAGGAACTACATCTCCGCCTCTTCATGTTTCCAATATGATAAAATTGCAAGAAACTGTTTATACTATGCATTGGCCTTTACTATGTGTGCATGAATTGTTCTTTTATGACATGCCGATGCATAGGAAGAGAGTTAGACTTTGTTGTGGCATGATATATGTTACTTTGTGCTCACTACTAAATCACAAATCATTGTTAATTAAAATTGTCTTTGATATACATTGGGATCCGGGTGGATCCATTACTTGAGCACTATATGCCTAGCTTAATGGCTTTAAAGAAAGCGCTGCCAGGGAGACAACCCGGAAGTTTTAGAGAGTCATTTTTTTGTTGTGTGCTTTTATAAAGTTTAAAAACAAAAAAATAAAGAGGGGAACCTAAAACTTTTTCAAAAAGAAAAGGAAAGTGAGAAAGACGAGCATTGTTAAAGTGGGAGCTAGCCTTGAACTTTATTCATGCCCATGGAAACTTTGTGACCCTTGATTACATAAACTTTTCAAACAAAAATAATTATCCCCTTGTACAAATCCATTGTATCATAAAAATAATGTGCCAAGATTTGCCTTTAGGATGTTTACATTGCTTGTTGGTTCGTGCGGTGCAAAACAGAAACTTCGGCTGTAGTGCGCGATTTTACATTTTTTACTGGAACGTCAAACGGTTCTGAAACTTTTTGCACTGTATTTCTATACAAATTGTTTATTTTTCCTATTTTTTCAGAATTTCTGGAGTACGAGAAGTATGGTGAATGTTCAGATTACTACAGACTGTCCTATTTAAGACAGATTCTATTTTTGATGCATTGTTTGCTTGTTTTGATGAAACTATCGATTTATATCAGTGGATTAAGCCATGGAAAAGTTATATTACAGTCGCTAAAATTCAAAAACAAAATATGAATTGGTTTGCAACAGTACTTAGAGTAGTGATTTACCGAGCTTTCTGTTGAGTTTTGTGTGGATGAGGTGATCAAAGATCGAGGAGGTCTCGATGTGATGAGAAGGAGGAGAGGCAAGAGATCAAGCTTGGGGGTTCCCAAGGCACCCCAATTAAATATTCAAGGATACTCAAGCGTCTAAGCTTGGGGATGCCCCGGAAGGCATCCCATCTTGCTTCAACAAGTATCGGTATGTTTTCGGTTTCGTTTCGTTCATGTGATATGTGCAAATCTTGGAGCGTCTTTTGCATTTAGTTTTCACTTTGCTTTGATGCACCTGAAGGAAATATGCCCTAGATGCAATAATAAAGTTATTATTTATTTCCTTATATCATGATAAATGTTTATTATTCATGCTAGAATTGTATTAACCGGAAACATAATACTTGTGTGAATACATAGACAAACAAAGTGTCACTAGTATGCCTCTACTTGACTAGCTCATTAATCGAAGATGGTTATGTTTCCTAACCATAAACAAAAGAGTTGTTATTTGATTAACGGGATCACATCATTAGGAGAATGATGTGATTGACATGACCCATTCCATTAGCTTAGCACCCGATCGTTTAGTATGTTGCTATTGCTTTCTTCATGACTTATACATGTTCCTATGACTATGAGATTATGCAACTCCCGTTTGCCGGAGGAACACTTTGTGTGCTACCAAACGTCACAACGTAACTGGGTGATTATAAAGGAGCTCTACAGGTGTCTCCAAAGGTACATGTTGGGTTGGCGTATTTCGAGATTAGGATTTGTCACTCCGATTGTCGGAAAGGTATCTCTGGGCCCTCTCGGTAATGCACATCACATAAGCCTTGCAAGCATTGCAACTAATGAGTTAGTTGTGAGATGATGTATTACGGAACGAGTAAAGAGACTTGCCGGTAACGAGATTGAACTAGGTATTAAGATACCGACGATCGAATCTCGGGCAAGTAACATACCGATGACAAAGGGAACAATGTATGTTGTTATGCGGTCTGACCGATAAAGATCTTCGTAGAATATGTAAGAGACAATATGGGCATCCAGGTCCCGCTATTGGTTATTGACCGGAGATGTGTCTCGGTCATGTCTACATTGTTGTCGAACCCGTAGGGTCCACACGCTTAAGGTTACGATGACAATTATATTATGAGTTTATGCATTTTGATGTATCGAAGGTTGTTCGGAGTCCCGGATGTGATCACGGACATGACGAGGAGTCTCGAAATGGTCGAGACATAAAGATTGATATATTGGAAGCCTATGTTTGGATATCGGAAGTGTTCCGGGTGAAATCGGGATTTTACCGGAGTACCGGGAGGTTACCGGAACCCCCCGGGGAGCTAGATGGGCCTTATTGGGCCTTAGTGGAAAAGAGAAGAGGCAGCCCATAGTGGGCCGCGCGTCCCTCCCCTCCCTTGGTCCGAATTGGACAAGGAGAGGGGGCCGACCCCTCTCTCTCTTTTCCCCCCCTCCACGAGTCCTATTCCAACTAGGATTGGGGGGGGGGGATCCTACTCCCAGAGGGAGTAGGACTCTCCTGGCGCGCCCTCATGGCAGGCCAGCCTCCCCCCCTTTAGTCCTTTATATACGGAGGCAGGGGCACCCCAGAGACACAGAAGTTGATCCACGTGATCATATTCTTAGCCGTGTGCGGTGCCCCCTTCCACCATAGTCCTCGATAATTTTGTAGCGGAGTTTAGGCGAAGCCCTGCTGCAGTAGTTCATCAATATCATCACCACGCCGTCGTGCTGACGGAACTCTTCCCCGACACTTTGCTGGATCGGAGTCCGGGGATCGTCATCGAGCTGAACGTGTGCAAAAACTCGGAGGTGCCGTAGTTTCGGTGCTTGATTGGTCGGGCCGTGAAGACGTACGACTACATCAACCAAACGCTTCCGTTGTCGATCTACTAGGTATGTAGATCACACTCCCCCCTTCTCGTTGCTATGCATCACATGATCTTGCGTGTGCGTAGGAAATTTTTTGAAATTACTACGTTCCCCAACAGTGGTATCAGAGCCTAGGTTTTATATGTTGATGTTATATGCACGAGTAGAACACAAGTGAGTTGTGGGCGATATAAGTCATACTGCTTACCAGCATGTCATACTTTGGTTCGGCGGTATTGTTGGATCAAGCGGCCCAGACCGACATTACGCGTACGCTTACGCGAGACCGGTTCTCCCGACGTGCTTTGCACAGAGGTGGCTTGCGGGTGACAGTTTCTCCAACTTTAGTTGAACTGAGTGTGGCTACGCCCGGTCCTTGCGAAGGTTAAAACGGCATCAACTTGACAAACTATCGTTGTGGTTTTGATGCGTAGGTAAGATTGGTTCTTGCTTAAGCCCATAGCAGCCATGTAAAACTTGCAACAACAAAGTAGAGGACGTCTAACTTGTTTTTGCAGGGCATGTTGTGATGTGATATGGTCAAAACATGATGAGATATAAGTTGTTGTATGAGATGATCATGTTTTGTTAAAGTTATCAGCAAGTTGTCTCTTTATTGCATAAGATGCAAACGCCAAATAATTGCTTTACTTTATCGCTATGCGATAGCAATAGTTGCAAGAGCAATAGTTGGCGAGACGACCATGTGACGACATATTGATATAGATCAAGATGATGGAGGTCATGGTGTCATGCCGGTGACGATGGAAATCATGACGATGCTTTGGAGATGGAGATCAAAGGCACAAGATGATGATGGCCATATCATGTCACATATTTTGATTGCATCTGATGTTTATCTTTTATACATCTTATTTTTGCTTAGTTTGACGGTAGCATTTTAAGATGATCTCTCACTAATTATCAAGAAGTGTTCTCCCTGAGTATGCACCATTGTGAAAGTTCTTCGTGCTGAGACACCACGTGATGATCGGGTGTGATAGGCTCTACGTTCAAATACAACGGGTGCAAAACAGTTGCACACGCGGAATACTCAGGTTATACTTGACGAGCCAAGCATATACAGATATGGCCTCAGAACACGGAGACCGAAAGGTCGAGCGTGAATCATATAGTAGATATGATCAACATAGTGATGTTCACCAATGAAACTACTCCATCTCACGTGATGATCGGACATGGTTTAGTTGATTTGGATCACATGATCACTTAGAGGATTAGAGGGATGTCTATCTAAGTTGGAGTTCTTGAGTAATATGATTAATTGAACTTAAATTTATCATGAACTTATTCCTAGTAGTATTTTGCAAATTATGTTGTAGATCAATAGCTCGCGTTGTTGCTTCCCTGTGTTTATTTTGATATGTTCCTAGAGAAAATTATGTTGAAAGATGTTAGTAGCAATGATGCAGATTGGATCCGTGATCTGAGGTTTATCCTCATTGCTGCACAGAAGAATTATGTCCTTGATGCACCGCTAGGTGACGAACCTATTGCAGGAGCAGATGCAGACGTTATGAACGTTTGGCTAGCTCAATATGATGACTACTTGATAGTTTAGTGCACCATGCTTAATGGCTTAGAATCGGGACTTCAAAGACGTTTTGAACGTCATGGAGCATATGAGATGTTCCAGGAGTTGAAGTTAATATTTCAAGCAAATACCCGAGTTGAGAGATATGAAGTCTCCAACAAGTTCTATAGCTAAAAGATGGAGGAGAATCGCTCAACTAGTGAGCATGTGCCCAGATTGTCTGAGTACAACAATCGCTTGAATCAAGTGGGAGTTAATCTTCCAGATAAGACAGTGATTGACAGAATTCTCTATTCACCATCACCAAGTTAGTAGAACTTTGTGATGAACTATGATATGCAAGGGATAACGGAAACGATTCCCAAGCTCTTCGTAATGCGGAAATTGATGAAGGTAGAAATCGAGAAAAACATCAAGTGTTGATGGTAGACAAGACCACTAGTTTCAAGAAAAGGGCAGAGGGAAGAAGGGGAACTTCAAAAAGAACAGTAAGCAAGTTGCTGCTCAAGTGAAGAAGCCCAAGTCTGATCCTAAGCCTGAGACTAAGTGCTTCTACTGCAAAGGGACTGGTCACTGGAAGCGGAACTACCCCAAGTGATTGGCAGATAAGAAGGATGGCAAAGTGAACATAAGTATATTTGATATACATGTTATTGATGTGTAGTTTACTAGTGTTTATAGCAACCCCTCAGTATTTGATACTAGTTCAGTTGCTAAGATTAGTAACTCGAAACGGGAGTTGCAGAATAAACAAAGACTAGTTAAGGGTGAAGTGACGATGTGTGTTGGAAGTGGTTCCAAGATTGATATGATCATCATCGCACACTCCCTATACTTTCGGGATTAGTGTTGAACCTGAATAAGTGTTATTTGGTGTTTGTGTTAAGCATGAATATGATTTGATCATGTTTATTGTAATACGGTTATTCATTTAAGTAAGAGAATAAATTGTTGTTCTGTTTACATGAATAAAACCTTATATGGTTACACACCCAATGAAAATAGTTCATTGGATCTCGATCATAGTGATACACATAATCATAATATTGAAACCAAAAGATGCAAAGTTAATAATCATAGTGCAACTTATTTGTAGCACTGCCGTTTAGGTCATATTGGTGTAAAGCGCATGAAGAAACTCCATGCTGATGGGATTTTGGAATCACTTGATTATGAATCACTTGATGCTTGCAAACCATGCCTCATGGCCAAGATGACTAAGACTCTGTTATTCGGAACAATGGAGCGAGCAACACATTTGTTGGAAATCATACATACTGATGTATGTGGTCCGATGAATATTGAGGCTCGCGATAGGTATCATTATTTTTTGATCTTCACAGATGATTTGAGCAGATATGAGTATATCTACTTGATGAAACAAAGGTCTGAAACATTTGAAAAGTTCAAAGAATTTCAGAGTGAAGTGGAGAATCATTATAACAAAAATGAAAGTTTCTACGATATGATCGCAGAAGTAAAATATTTGAGTTACGAGTTTGGTCTTCAATTAAAACAATGTGGAATAGTTTCACAAACTCATGCCACCTGGAACACCACAGCATAATGGTGTGTCCGAATGTCATAACCGTACTTTATTAGATATGGTGCGATCTATGATGTCTCTTACCGATCTACCACTATCGTTTTGGGGTTATGCATTAGAGACAGCTGCATTCACGTTAAATAGGGCACCATCTAAGTCCGTTGAGACGACACAATCTGAACTGTTGTTTGGCAAGAAACCAAAGTTGTCGTTTCTTAAAGTTTGGGGTTGTGATGCTTATATGAAAAAGTTTCATCCTAATAAGCTCAAACCCAAATCGGAGAAATATGTCTTCATAGGATACCCAAAGGAGACTGTTGGGTACACCTTCTATCACAAATCCGAAGGCAAGACTTTTGTTGCGAAATTCAGAGTTTTTCTAGAGAAGGAGTTTCTCTCGAAAGAAGTGAGTGGGAGGAAAGTAGAACTTGATGAGGTAACTGTACCTGCTCCCTTATTGGAAAGTAGTTCATCACAGAAATCTGTTCCTGTGACTACTACACCAATTAGTGAGGAAGCTAATGATGATGATCATGTAACTTCAGATCAAGTTACTACCAAATCTCGTAGGTAAACCAGAGTGAGATCCGCACCAGAGTGGTACGGTAATCCTGTTCTGGAAGTCATGTTACTAGACCATGACGAACTTGCGAACTATGAGGAAGCGATGATGAGCCCAGATTCCGCGAAATGGTTTGAGGCCATGAAATCTGAGATATGATCCATGTATGAGAACAAAGTATGGACTTTGATGGATTTGCCCGATGATCGGTAAGCCATAGAAAATAAATGGATCTTCAAGAGGAAGACGGACGCTGATAGTAGTGTTACTATCTACAAAGCTAGAATTGTCGCAAAAGATTTTCGACAAGTTCAAGGTGTTAACTACGATGAGATTTTCTCACTCGTATATATGCTTAAGCATGTCCGAATCATGTTAGCAATTGCCGCATTTTATGAAATCTGGCAAATGGATAAACAAAACTGCATTCCTTAATGGATTTCTTAAAGAAGAGTTGTATATGATGGAACCAGAAGGTTTTGTCAATCCTAAAGGTGTTAACAAAATATGCAAGCTCCAACGATCCATCTATGGACTGGTGCAAGCATCTCGGAGTTGGAATATACGCTTTGATAAGTTGATCAAAGCATATAGTTTTATACAGACTTACGGTGAAGCCTGTATTTACAAGAAAGTGAGTGGGAGCACTACAACATTTCTGATAAGTATATGTGAACAACGTATTGTTGATCGGAAATAATGTATAATTTTCTCGAAAGCATAAAGGAATATTTGAAAGGAGTTCTTCAAAGAAAAACCTCGGTAAAGCTGCTTACATATTGAGCATCAAGATCTATAGAGATAGATCAAGACGCTTGCTAAGTTTTTCAATGAGTACATACCTTGACAAGATTTTGAAGTAGTTCAAAATGGAACATTCAAAGAAAGAGTTCTTGCCTGTGTTGCAAGGTGTGAAATTGAGTAAGACTCGAAGCCCGACCACGGCAAAAGATAGAAATAGAATGAAAGTCATTCCCTATGCCTCAGCCATAGGTTCTATAAAGTATGCCATGCTGTGTACCAGATCTATTGTATACCCTACACTGTGTTAAGCAAGGGAGTACAATAGTGATCTGAGAGTAGATCACTAGACAGCGGTCAAAATTATCCTTAGTGGAATAAGGAAATATTTCTCAATTATGGAGGTGACAAAAAGGTTCGTCGTAAAAGGTTACGTCGATGCAAGTTTTGACACAAATCTGGATGACTCTAAATCTCGATCTAGATACATATTGAAAGTGGGAGCAATAAGCTAGAGTAGCTCCGTGCAGAGCATTGTTGACATAGAAATTCGCAAAATACTTACGGATCTAAATGTGACAGACCCGTTGACTAAAATTATCTCACAAGCAAAACATGATCACACCTTAGTACTCCTTGGGTGTTAATCACATAGCGATGTGAACTAGATTACTGACTCTAGTAAACCCTTTGGGTGTTGATCACATATCGATGTGAGCTATGGGTGTTAATCACATGGTGATGTGAACTATTGCTATTAAATCACATGGCAATGTGAACTCGATTATTGACTCTAGTGCAAGTGGGAGACTGAAGGAAATATGCCCTAGAGGCAATAATAAAGTTATTATTTATTTCCTTATATCATGATAAATGTTTATTATTCATGCTAGAATTGTATTAACCGGAAACATAATACTTGTGTGAATACATAGACAAACAAAGTGTCACTAGTATGCCTCTACTTGACTAGCTCGTTAATCGAAGATGGTTATGTTTCCTAACCATAAACAAAAGAGTTGTTATTTGATTAACGGGATCACATCATTAGGACAATGATGTGATTGACATGACCCATTCCATTAGCTTAGCACCTGATCGTTTAGTATGTTGCTATTGCTTTCTTCATGACTTATACATGTTCCTATGACTATGAGATTATGCAACTCCCGTTTGCTGGAGGAACACTTTGTGTGCTACCAAACGTCACAACATAACTGGGTGATTATAAAGGAGCTCTACAGATGTCTCCAAAGGTACATGTTGGGTTGGCGTATTTCGAGATTAGGATTTGTCACTTCGATTATCGGAAAGGTATCTCTGGGCCCTCTCGGTAATGCACATCACATAAGCCTTGCAAGCATTGCAACTAATGAGTTAGTTGTGAGATGATGTATTACGGAACGAGTAAAGAGACTTGCCGGTAACGAGATTGAACTAGGTATTAAGATACCGACGATCGAATCTCGGGCAAGTAACATACCGATGACAAAGGGAACAACGTATGTGTTATGAGGTCTGACCGATAAAGATCTTCGTAGAATATGTAGGAGCCAATATGGGCATCCAGGTCCCGCTATTGGTTATTGACCGGAGACGTGTCTCGGTCATGTCTACATTGTTCTCGAACCCGTAGGGTCCGCACGCTTAAGGTTACGATGACAGTTATATTATGAGTTTATGCATTTTGATGTACCGAAGGTTGTTCGGAGTCCCGGATGTGATCACGGACATGACGAGGAGTCTCGAAATGGTCGAGACATAAAGATTGATATATTGGAAGCCTATGTTTGGATATCGGAAGTGTTCCGGGTGAAATCGGGATTTTACCGGAGTACTGGGAGGTTACCGGAACCCCCCGGGGAGCTAGATGGGCCTTATTGGGCCTTAGTGGAAAAGAGAAGAGGCAGCCCATAGTGGGCCGCGTGCCCCTCCCCTCCCTTGGTCCGAATAGGACAAGGAGAGGGGTGTCGGAGTAAATAGCCATGGGTAGCCTAGCCGGCTTCCCCTGGCCCTTCTGAAAAAATTACGGGCCCGTCCGGCTCTCGAGAATCCAAGACATGGGTCCGCCTTCCCCTAGCTGGTTGTCACCCAGGCCGGCTTCCGGAAGGCGCCCCGCCTTTAGCCCTCAGGAAGAAAGCCGTGGGAGCCGACTTCGAGAAGCCGGCCGCGAGAAGGCCGACTCCAAGAAGCCGGCTCCCATAAAGCAGTCGAGACCGTACCCTCAAAGTTTGCACCCACCTAGCGGCGATGAGATGGGGCGTAGCTACAATGAAGCCTGCCACCTCAGAATCCCGGAGCACGCCTGGCACAGTGCGCCGTACGGAGTGGCCATGACCAGTCCAGCGCGGCACTGTTGCCATGTTGACCCTGATGTCATCCACGACGGGCTACCAGTACGGCCCATGGGCGGTGGGCCTCTTCGGGCAGAGAGACACCCGAAGGCGGCCTGGCCTCCCCCAGTCGGCCCGAGACGGGGCCGGCCCCCCGCAGCCGGCTCGCTTCCCCTCTCGAAGAAGATGCCCCATTAAGGAGACAAGACGCGGTAAGGCTACAGTAATCGCCCGCCGGACGGCGGCACTGTAGCCACGCTTACCTCGACGAAGCCCTCGTCATCAGGATGAGGCAACAGTAACCAGCCATCGACAAGACCCTTGGCAGTGGGGCCTGTCTGTTGCCAAGGAGTTGGTAGCCGGCGGGACCCACTAGCCGGCGGGCCCCAGCGGTCGGCGCAGAAGCCGGCGAGCGCGGTCACAGACGGCTGGGCCCCGTGCCCAGTCGGATTACCATTGTACCCCCGGGGGGTAGGCCTATATAAACCCCCCGGGGCACCCATGCAAAGGGTTGGACACCTGCTAGTTCTAGACACCACACGAGGAGAAGAAGCGAGCTAGCCGTGCCCTTCTTCCTCCTCCCACTGAACAGCTCAAGGAGCATTGTGTAGCTACTTGTCCATCTAGTGATCATGCGGAGACCCCGCAGAGCAGCAGTAGGGGTGTTATCTCCACGGAGAGCCCCGAAGCTGGGTAAGATTCGCCGGCGTGCATGTCTTCGCCTCATCCCGTTTCCAGGCACCGGCGACGTCTTACTGGCTCCCACAATGATAAGCCACCCGTTGGCATATGTCGCACCTACCACCCGACATTTGGCGCCCACCGTGGGGCCAGGTGCACCGTCGTCCGGAGACCTGTTCTGGACGGGAACCCTCTTCCTCCCCAGCGAGCGTAGCCAGCCCGGCACGCCCGATGGCGCTTGCCACGACGCGCTGCAAGGCGTCACCAGCATCTGCGCGGCGAGCAGCCTCGCCGATCTCCCCGACGAAACCCTCATCTCCGACGAGCTCGCCTCCGATGCGGGCACCGACCACCTCGCCAACCTCCTCGGCCAGCTCCATGTCTCCAGCGAGCCCGCTGTGGATCTGGAGTCGGTTGGCTCCACCGACCCGATGCCTGTCGACTCCGACACGGCCTCCTTCGACACCTTCCCCACCAACGTCGCGATCTACAACGACCCGCTTCCTCGGACCGACGGCCGCGATACCGTCACCTCCGAAGTGATGGTCATCGGCCACGGCGGCCCGGCCGGCGAGAGCGCCCACGACGTCCCGCACGTGGCGGCCCATGACTTGTCCACCCCCCTCCCGGCTAATGCCGACGACGAAGCATTGGAGGCACGCCGCCTCGCCCTCCTTGCAGAGGGCCGGAGGCTGGCTTCCGTGAGACGCCTCACAGAGGCCTACCAGCGCGAAGCTGACCGCGCCGCCTTCGGCACGCCGGCCCCGGGCGGGCCAAGCCGGGCCGGCCTTGTCAAGCAACGCGGTGCCGTCATTGCCGATACGCTGGGAGTCGACCGCCCAGTCTACGCCACTCCACTCGAGCACTTGCGCGCCGCCCAGGCGGCCGTGGACGAGTTGGACGGCTTGGAGGCTGAAGACCTCCCCCACATGACCCGGCGCATCCAGCAGCTGATCGATGCAGCCGCACAGCGGCACGAAGCCGACACCCGCGCGGGAAGCCCTCCCCTGCGCCGAGATCACGGCGCGATGTCCCGGACACCGACTACGAGCAACACCCGCGCGCGGCGCGAGAAAGAGCCGGCGGCCAGCCGAAGCCGGACCCGAATCTCCATCGAGCGAGACGCGGACGGCCATCCCCGAGCCATGGAATGGCGGGGCAACCCGCCTCCGCCTCGACCCTGTGGAGAGAGATATCCCACCCCACCGCCAGTGGCACACCCGACTCTCAGCTGCCGA
Source organism: Triticum aestivum (assembly GCF_018294505.1). Taxonomy (NCBI): domain Eukaryota; kingdom Viridiplantae; phylum Streptophyta; class Magnoliopsida; order Poales; family Poaceae; genus Triticum; species Triticum aestivum. Next base: position 70,796,667 of record NC_057800.1, read on the forward strand.
CTAGGTCGCCGCGAAGGAGTCGGCGAGAACAACGCCCGCCATCGGATCGACCGCCTGGCGCGATCCCTGGCGCTGGAAGAAGAAGACGATGTCGGCCCGCCTTGTTTCGGCCCCCGCATCCGCGACGAGCCTTTCCCCAAAGGGTTCTCGCTCCCAAGAGACACGCCCAAGTACAACGGCTCCGTGAAGCCGGAAGATTGGTTGATCGACTACTCCACGGCGGTCAGCATAGCCAACAGCAACCGGCGCATTGCCGTGAAGTACGTGCCCCTCATGCTGCAAGGCATGGCGTGGACCTGGCTCAACAGCCTCAAGCCTCTCAGCATCAACAGCTGGCTAGATTTCACCGAAGCTTTCATCCGCAACTTCACCAGCACCTACAAGCGGGCCCCCAAGCCCAGGCAGCTCTCCCTGTGCATACAGGGCCCGGCCGAGTCCACTCGCGACTACCTCACGCGTTGGGCCGAGCTCCGCAATTCTTGCGAGGGGGTGCACGAGGTGCAAGCCATAGAATACTTCACAGCCGGATGCCGAGAAGGCACCCTCCTCAAGCACAAGCTTCTCTGCGACGAGCCAGCTACCCTCGATGAGCTTCTGGACATAGCGGACAAATATGCGACCGTCGACTCCTCAATGAAGACCGAGCTTCGGGTAGACACATCCGGAAAAGTACTCAACCCGGCACCCAAGACGTCGGCTGGGGATCCCGGCCGACGCACACACCCGAACGACCACAAGCGCAAGGGCCCCGCGCCACCTCCCGCCAGTCGACAGGTGGCCACAGTTGAAGACGTGCCGCCTGAAGGGTGGCCCGCGCCCAAGAAACCCAAGGGCAGCCGGCCGGCTTGGCAGCCGACCTTCTCCTATGAGCAAACTCTCGATGCCCCCTGCAAGTTCCACAGCGGCGCGAAGCCGTCCAACCACACAACCCGAAAGTGCCATTGGCTCACCCGAATCTCCAAAGGCGAGGGGCTCGCACCGCCTCCGCCTGCCGACCCGCCGCCTCCGCCTCCGGCGGCTCGGCCCGCAGTCGGAGCCGTGCATGACGAGTTCCCTGACGAGCAAGCAACCTACATCGTCTTTACGAGCCAGCCCGAAGACCGGCGCAGCAAACGCCGAGAGCACCAGGAAGTCAGCATGGTCGCTGCCAACCCCGCCGGACACATGCATTGGTCAGAAAAGCCCATCAGCTGGAGCCGGGCCGACCATCCAGAGGTGATGCCATCTCCCGGCTCTTATGCACTAGTCCTGGAAGCCACCCTCGCGACGGACAGACGCGCTGCCCGCTTCTCCCGCGTGCTGATAGACGGCGGGAGCAGCATCAACATCCTGTACCGTGATACCCTGGAGAAGCTAAATGTCAAGACGAAGCAGCTCATGCCTACTCGAACAGTGTTCCATGGCATCGTACCCGGCCTGTCCTGCGCCCCCATTGGCAAAATCAAGATTGATGTACTTTTTGGGGACAAGGAGCATTTCCGCCGGGAAGCGATCTGGTTTGAAGTGGTGGACCTGGAGAGCCCTTACCATGCATTGCTTGGCCGACCTGCCTTGGCCAAATTCATGGCAGTTCCCCACTATGCATACCTCAAGATGAAGATACCAAGCACCAAAGGCGTCATCACCGTAGCCGGCGATTACAAGAAGTCCTCTGAGTGCGCGGCAGCCAGCAGCCGGCTGGCCGAGTCCCTTGTGATTGCCGAAGAAAAGAAGATGTTGGACCGAGTCGTGGCCATAGCCGGCAAGCAGTCGGCCGTGTCCCCCGACCCCAAGGAGCACGATGCTCAAGGATCCTTCCAGCCGGCCAAGGAGACGAAGAAGATACCTCTTGACCCCGAGCATCCAGAGAGGTTTGCCGTCATCGGGGCAAGCCTGAACAGCAAATAGGAAGGCGAGCTCGCCGATTTCCTCCGTGAGAATCGGGACATCTTTGCATGGTCCCCCAAGGACATGCCGGGTGTTCCGAGGAAATTCGCCGAGCACAAACTACACGTCCGAGAAGACGCAAAGCCAGTCAAACAACCCCTTCGCCGACTGTCGGAGGAGAAACGCAGGATTGTGGGAGAGGAGATAGCCCGGCTTCTGGCGGCCGGCTTCATTATGGAAGTTTTCTTTCCAGAGTGGCTCGCCAACCCGGTCCTTGTGCTAAAGAAGAATAACAAGTGGCGCATGTGTATAGACTACACGAGCCTCAACAAGGCTTGCCCCAAAGATCCCTTTGCCCTACCAAGGATCGACCAAGTGATAGACTCCACGGCCGGATGCGAGCTATTGAGTTTCTTGGATGCTTACTCAGGATATCACCAGATAAAGCTAGATCTGGACGACCGCCTGAAGACCGCCTTCATCACGCCATTTGGAGCCTTCTGCTACCTGACTATGACATTCGGCTTAAGAAATGTCGGTGCCACTTTTCAGTGTTGCATGCAGAAGTTCCTCCTCAAGCAACTCGGCAGAAACGCTCCCGTCAACGTGGACGACATTGTGGTGAAGACGGAGAAGCGCGGCACTCTGCTAGGAGACCTCAAGCAAATGTTTGAGAACCTACGCCGGTTCCAAATCAAGCTCAACCCCGAGAAATGCGTGTTCGGAGTGCCAGCCGGCCAGCTCCTAGGCTTCCTGGTCTTCGAACGTGGCATCGAATGCAACCCGGTGAGGATCAAGTCCATCGAGAGAATGGCGATCCCCACCAAGCTTTGAGACATCCAAAAGTTCACCGCATGCTTGGCCTCCTTGAACCGCTTCATCAGCCGGCTCGGAGAGAAGGCTCTCCCCCTCTACCGCCTCATGAAGAAGAGCACTCACTTCGAGTGGAATGACCAGGGTGACCAAGCTTTTCACGAGCTGAAGAAGATGCTGGCCACGTCGCCCGTCCTGGCGGCGCCGACTGAGAAAGAGCTCATGCTCCTTTACATTGCCGCAACCAGCCGGGTGGTCAGCACCGTCATCGTAGTCCAACGCCCAGAAGAAGGCCGAGCCCAGCCGGTCCAGAGGCCGGTGTATTATTCGAGCGAGGTGCTGTCCACTTCAAAGCAGAACTACCCGCACTACCAGAAGGTGTGTTACGGCGTGTACTTCACCGCCAAGAAGCTGAAGCCCTACTTTCAAGAGCACCCCGTCACGGTCGTATGCACCGCCCCGCTGGCCGAGATCATAGGCAGCCGGGACGCATCCGACCGGGTGGCGAAATGGGCCATTGAGCTGGCACCTTACACGATCTTCTACCAGCCCCACACCGCCATCAAGTCCCAAGCACTGGCCGACTTCCTCGTCAACTGGGCCGAGACCCAGTACCTGCCGCCGGCTCCTGACTCCACCCATTGGCACATGCACTTTGATGGGTCCAAGATGCGCACCGGCTTGGGAGCCGGCATCGTCCTTACCTCTCCCAAGGGCGACAAGCTCATATACGCGCTGCAAATTCACTTTGCCGCCTCCAACAACATGGCCGAGTACGAGGCGCTCATACACGGGCTCCGGCTTGCCAAGGAACTCGGCATCCGCGGGATCCTATGTTATGGCAACTCGGACTTGGTGGTCCAGCAATCATCCGGCGACTGGGACGCCAAGGACGCAAATATGGCAAGCTACCGCTTCCTGGTCCAACAACTCAGCGGATACTTTGAAGGATGTGAGTTCCTCCATGTACCGCGAGCCGACAACGAGCCAGCCGATGTCGTGGCTCGAATAGGCTCCACTCGGCAAGCAATACCAACCGGTGTCGCTCTACAACGCCTCCTCAAGCCGTCCATCAAGCCGTCTCCAGAGTCCGATTCCATCTTCGTGCCGCCTGACCCCGACGCGGCCGGGTCCGGCTCGAAGAACCAAGCGGGCGACCCCGGGACTTCAGTAGTCGGCCCGGGGGCTTCGGCAACCGGCTCGGGGACTGCAGTAGCCGGCTCGGGGACTGCGGTAGCCGGCCGCGGGGACTGCACTAGCACAACAACCGGCGGCCGACTCCAGCATTTCACCACCCAGCCCGCCCACCCTGGTGGCAGTAGCCACATTGGCAGTGGGAGAACGCGCGGCTCCGTCATGGGCTCAGTCCATCGTCAACTTCCTAGTAAACCAAGATCTGCCGGCTGACGACGCAGAGGCAAGACAAGTCCAACGTTGAGCCAGAGCATACACAATCGTCAACAGAGAGCTCGTCAAGCGCAGTGTCACTGGAGTTCTCTAGCGATGCGTCGAGCAAGAGAAGGGCATTGCAATCCTCAGAGACATTCACCAAGGAGAATGCGGCCACCATGCGGCCTCAAGATCACTTGTCGCCAAAGCCTTCCGCCATGGTTTCTTCTGGCCGACCGCTTTGGATGACGCCAAAGAATTAGTTAAACATTGCAAGGGGTGCCAACTCTTCAGCTCCAAGCAACACATGCCGGCTTCGGCACTCAAGACCATTCCCCTCACCTGGCCCTTCGCCGTTTGGGGACTGGACATGGTGGGCCCATTCAAGACGGCGCGCGGCGGCATGACGCATTTGCTCGTCGCCGTCGACAAATTCACCAAGTGGACTGAGGCAAAGCCGATCAAGAAGCTGAATGGGCCGACTGCTGTGACATTCATCGCAGACATAACAGCTCGGTATGGCGTGCCACATAGCATCATCACCGACAATGGCACGAATTTTGCCAAAGGAGCCTTGGCACGTTTCTGCGCAGCCCAAGGTATTCGGCTGGACTTAGTGTCCGTCGCCCACCCGCAGTCAAACGGCCAGGTCGAACGAGCCAACGGCCTCATCCTCTCCGGCACCAAGCCCCGATTGGTCGTACCTCTGGAGCGTTCAGCTGGCTGTTGGCTCGATGAGCTGCCGGCTGTCCTCTGGAGTCTGCGCACTACACCAAACAAGTCAACCGGCTTCACCCCTTTCTTCCTTGTGTATGGTGCCGAGGCGGTCATCCCAACTGACATCGAGTTCGACTCGCCTCGAGTAACCATGTACACAGAAGCGGAGGCCAAGGAAGCACGAGAAGACGGCGTAGACCTGCTGGAAGAAAGCCGGTTGTTAGCCCTCAGCTGGTCTGCCATCTACCAGTAGGGTTTGCGCCACTACCACAGCTAGAAGGTCAGGCCAAGATCTTTTCAAGAGGGCGATCTTGTGCTCCGGCTGATCCAGCGAACAGCCGGCCAGCACAAGCTCTCAGCCCCTTGGGAAGGCCCCTTCGTCATCAGCAGAGCTCTAGGCAACGACTCCTACTACCTGTTCGACGCACAGAAGGCGAAGGCACGCAAGAGAGACGACTCCGGCAAGGAGTCGGAACGACCATGGAACGCCAACCTCCTTCGAAGATTTTACAGTTGAAATGCAGTATGTATCACGCTAACTTTTGTATTAAGTACGAGACAATAGGCCCCCCGAGGAGGGCTCGGGGACTGCCATCTCTTATCTATGAATGAAAAGTATCATGCTTATGACTTTGTCATTTCATTTACTTGTTCCATCCGGCACCGGGTTCTACTAGTCGGCCCGGGGACTGGCCAACTGGAGTTATATTAGAAGTCCTACCCGCAGTCAGACAAGTAGTGTGCCGGCTCCCAAGCTTTCTCTTGCCAAAAGTCGCAGTTTGAAGAACCGGCTGTCCGACTGGCAAGAGTTAAAGGCAGGAACGGGCGCCCACACGAAAAACGGCTAGGGACTAACGGACTAATATAACAAAAGCCGGTTTCTCTCCCACCGCCGAATGGCTACCAGAGTAGCTGGTCGGCCGGTTTCCATTCACTTCACTTCAATCCAAGAAAGCTCAAGTACTTGCCTCCCCAAAGAGGGAAGGCGGCAAAGGAAAAGGCCTAAGGATAAAAAGCATACGCGAATGGAAACCAAACATGCACATAACAATATTTACATAAAAGACCTTTGAGAGGCCAGCATTCAACATAGTTTGGATACACCCCCAGTGGGTGGAACTGCGAAAACTTAATGAAGATTGTTCAAAAGACAACAAGCAGGAAAAATAAAGACGGCAGGTCAAGCGGGCGGAACGAACGACAAGCCGGGCTGGTTGGCGGAGACGGTTGTGCCGGCTGAAGGAGCGGCCTGCTGGCGAACTTCGGCTTGGTCACCGCCTCCCGCAGAGGGCGCGCTTCCACGCTCCTCGTTGCTGGAGGCACGGTCGGCCTGAGGTCGGCCGGTTGTTCCACCAGCCGGCTCGACGTCTTCGTCGTCCTCCTCTTCGTCATCCTCGCCCTCGTCACTGGAGGCAATCTCCTCCGCCGAGTCCTCGCCCACCGCCGGGTTCAGCCCGAACCACTCCTCCGGCTGGGCAACACCGTCATCATCGATCTCGGGTGCAAAAACGCTGATGTTGGTGCACTCGGCGATCGTCGAAGCCCGCTGGGCGATAGCCGGCCTCACCTCTTCCAGCTCCGCGTCGGCCTCCATCCGCCAAGTGCGCAGCTGGTCCAGGCTGAGCCCTGGGTACCAAAGCTGAACGAACTCCAACGCCCGCCCGGCTCCGAGGCGGGCCGCCGACGCCTTCCAAGCCTCAAAGCGACCGACTGCGACCTCCAACCAGTCAGCAGTCCAGCTTGGGGTGCGGCGGATTGTCTCGCCGGGCCAGAGGGCGGCCAACACTTGCGCCCCGACACGTTGGAGCCGGCGAAGCATCCGATGAGCCGGCTGCAACCGTGCCTGGACAGCCAAGAGCTGCTCCTCAAGCGTTCGGTTCGCATCCGGCGCGATGTTGGCCCCCGCCTGACGGCGCGCCTCGCGATGGGCCTTGATGCTTTGGGCGGCAAGGGCGGAGTATCCGGGGAAGTAGTCTGCACCAAAAAACAAGCAGCAGCTCAACTTAAGCCAAAGACCCAGGCGGCAAGGGGCAGGAGAGGGGCGAGGAAGGCGGCTTACCGTCGATCAAATCCTCGATCCGGCCGAAGCCTTCATCCAGGGCTCGCCGGGTCTCAGCCCAGCTCGCCGCCTCGGTCTCATACTCTGCCTTCAGGGCGGCTTCGCTATCCTGCGCCGCCTGCAGGGCCGCCTTGTGGCTCTTATCCTGGTCGGCCAGCTTCTTGGCCAGGCAATCACACTCCTGGACCAAGGCAGCGTACTCGGCATCCTTGGTATGAAGGGCGGCCTTCGCTTCGCCGAGCTCCTTCCTCAAGTCGGCGTTGGCCCCTGAAGACAAAGAAAAAGAAAAACCAATAAGAAAAGAGTCGTCAAGAAAGATCCGACCCGACTGCTCAGCAGTCGGCCCGAATCTCGGGGACTACACCTGTCGGAGTAAATAGCCATGGGTAGCCTAGCCGGCTTCCCCTGGCCCTTCGGAAAAAATTACGAGCCCGTCCGGCTCTCTGGAATCCAAGACGTGGGGCCGCCTTCCCCTTGCTGGCTGTCACCCAGGCCAGCTCGAAGAAGGTAGCCCGACTTTACCCCTCATGAAGAAAACCATGGGAGGCCGACTCGAAGAAGCCGGCTCCAAGATGCTGACTCCAAGAAGCCGGCCATGAGGAGGCCGGCTCCCATAAAGCGGTCGAGACCGTACCCTCAAAGTTTGCATCCACCTAGCAGCGATGAGACGGGGCGTGGCTACAGTAAAGCCTGCCACCCCCGAATCCCGGAGCACGCCTGGCACAGTGCGCCGTACGGAGTGGCCATGACTCACCCAGCGCGGCACTGTTGCCATGTTGACCCTGATGTCATCCACGACGGGCTACCAGTACGGCCCACGGGCGGTGGGCCCCTTCGGGTAGAGAGACACCCGAAGGCGGCCTGGCCTCCCCCAGTCGGCCCGAGACGGGGCCGGCTCCCCGCAGCCGGCTCGCTTCCCCCCTCGAAGAAGACGCCCCATTAAGGAGACAAGACGCGGTTAGGCTACGGTAATCGCCCGCCGGACGGCGGCACTGTAGCCACGCTTACCTTGACGAAGCCCTCGTCATCAGGATGGGCAACAGTAACCAGCCATCGACCAGACCCTTGGCAGTGGGGCCTGCCTGTAGCCAAGGAGTTGGTAGCCGGCGGGACCCACCAGCCGGCGGGCCCCAGCAGTCGGCGCAGAAGCCGGCGAGCGCGGTCACAGACGGCTGGGCCCCGCGCCCAGTCGGATTACCATTGTACCCCCGGGGGTAGGCCTATATAAACCCCCCGGGGCACCCATGCAAAGGGTTCGACCCCCAGCTAGTCCTAGACACCACACAAGGAGAAGAAGCAGGCTAGCCGTGCCCTTCTTCTTCCTCCCACCAAACAGCTCTAGGAGCATTGTGTAGCTACTTGTTCATCTAGTGATCATGCGGAGACCCCACAGAGCAGCAGTAGGGGCTTATCTCCACGGAGAGCCCCGAAGCTGGGTAAGATCCGCCGGCGTGCATGTCTTCGCCTTATCCCGTTTCCAGGCACCGGCGATGTCTTACTGGCTCCCACAATGATAAGCCACCCATTGGCATATGTCGCACCTACCACCCGACATTTGGCGCCCACCGTGGGGCCACGTGCACCGTCGTCCGGAGACCTGTTCTGGACGGGAACCCTCTTCCTCCCCAGCGAGCGTAGCCAGCCTGGCACGCCCGATGGCGCTTGCCACGACGCGCTGCAAGGCGTCACCAGCATCTGCGCGGCGAGCAGCCTCGCCGATCTCGTCGATGAAACCCTCATCTTCGACGAGCTCGCCTCCGATGCGGGCACCGACCACCTCGCCAACCTTCTCGGTCAGCTCCATGTCTCCAGCGAGCCCGCTGCGGACCTGGAGTCGGTTGGCCCCACCGACCCGATGCCTGTCGACTCCGACACGGCCTCCTACGACACCTTCCCCACCAACGTCACGATCTACAACAACCCGCTTCCCCGAGCCGACGGCTGCGATGCTGTCACCACCGAAGTGATGGTCATCAGCCACGACGGCCCGGCCGGCGAAAGCGCCCACGACGTCCCGCACGTGGCGGCCCACGACTTGTCCACCCCGCTCCCGGCTAATGCCGACGACGAAGCACTGGAGGCACGCTGCCTCGCCCTCCTTGCAGAGGGCCGGAGGCTGGCCTCCGTGAGATGCCTCACTGAGGCCTATCAGCGTGAAGCTTACCGCGCCGCCTTCGGCACGCCGGCCCCGGGCGGGCCAAGCCGGGGCGGCCTTGTCAAGCAACGCGGCGCCGTCATCGCCGACACGCTGGGAGTCGACCGCCCGGTCTATGCCACTCCGCTCGAGAACTTGCGTGCCGCCCAGGCGGCCGTAGACGAGTTGGGCGGCTTGGAGGCCGAAGACCTCCCCCACATGACCCGGCGTATCCAGCAACTGATTGACGCAGCCGCGCAGCGACATGAAGCAGACGCCCGCGCGGGAATCGATCTCGGCGCGATATCCCGAACGCCGACTACGAGCAACACCCGCGCGCGGCGCGAGAAAGAGCCGGCTGCCAGCCGAAGCCGGACCCGAATCTCCATCGAGCGAGACGCGGACGGCCATCCCCGAGCCATGGAATGGCGGGGCAACCCGCCTCCGCCTCGACCCCTTGGAGAGAGATATCCCACCCCGCCGCCAGTGGCACACCCAACTCTCAGCGGCCGACTAGGTCGCCGCGAAGGAGTCGGCGAGAACGACGCCCGCCACCGGATCGACCGCCTGGCGCGATCCCTGGCGTTGGAAGAAGAAGACGATGTCGGCCCGCCTTGTTTCGGCCCCCGCATCCGCGACGAGCCTTTCCCCAAAGGGTTCTTGCTCCCAAGAGATACGCCCAAGTACAACGGCTTCGTGAAGCCGGAAGATTGGCTAATCGACTACTCCACGGCGGTCAGCATAGCCAACGGCAACCGGCATGTTGCCGTGAAGTACGTGCCCCTCATGCTGCAAGGCACGGCGCGAACCTGGCTCAACAGCCTCAAGCCTCTCAGCATCAACAGCTGGCTAGATTTCACCGAAGCTTTCATCCACAACTTCACCAGCACCTACAAGCGGGCTCCCAAGCCCAGACAGCTCTCCTTGTGCGTACAAGGCCCCGCCGAGTCCACTCGCGACTACCTCACGCGTTGGGCCGAGCTCCGCAATTCTTGCGAGGGGGTGCACGAGGTGCAAGCCATCGAGTACTTTACAGGCGGATGCCGAGAAGGCACCCTCCTCAAGCACAAGCTCCTCTGCGACGAGCCGGCTACCCTCGACGAGCTTCTGGACATAGCGGACAAGTACGCCACCGCCGATTCCTCGATGAAGACCGAGCTTCGGGTAGACGCCTCCGGAAAGGTACTCAACCCGGCGCCCAAGACGCCGGCTGGGGATTCCGACCGACGACCCCACTCGAACGACCACAAGCACAAGGGCCCCGCGCCGCCTCCCGCCAGTCGGCAGGTGGCCACAGTTGAAGACGTGCCGCTCGAAGGGCGGCCCGCGCCCAAGAAACCTAAGGGCGGCCGGCCGGCTTGGCAGCCGGCTTTCTCCTACGAGCAAACTCTCGATGCCCCGTGCAAGTTCCACAGTGGCGCGAAGCCATCCAACCACACAACCCGGAAGTGCCATTGGCTCACCCGAATCTCCAAAGGCGAGGGGCTCACGCCGCCTCCGCCTGCCGGCCCGCCGCCTCCGCCTCCGCCGCCTCCGGCAGCTCGGCCCGCGGTCGGAGCCGTGCATGACGAGTTCCCTGACGAGCAAGCAACCTACATCATCTTTACAAGCCAGCCCGAAGACCGGCGCAGCAAAGGCCGAGAGCACCAAGAAGTTAGCGTGGTCGCTGCCGACCCCGCCAGACACATGCATTGGTCTGAAAAGCCCATCAGCTGGAGCCGGGCCGACCATCCAGAGGTGATGCCGTCTCCCGGCTCTTATGCGCTGGTCCTGGAAGCCACCCTCACGACGGACAGACGCGCTGCCCGCTTCTCCCGCGTGCTGATAGACGGCGGGAGCAGCATCAACATCCTGTACCGAGATACCCTAGAGAAGCTAAATGTCAAGACGAGGCAGCTCATGCCGACTCGAACAGTGTTCCATGGCATCGTACCCAGCCTGTCCTGCGCCCCCATTGGAAAAATCAAGATTGATGTGCTTTTTGGGGACAAGGAGCATTTCCGCCGGGAAGCGATCTGGTTTGAAGTGGTGGACCTGGAGAGCCCTTACCATGCATTGCTTGGCCGACCTGCCTTGGCCAAATTCATGGCAGTTCCCCACTATGCATACCTCAAGATGAAGATACCAATCACCAAAGGCGTCATCACCATAGCCGGCGATTACAAGAAGTCCTCTGAGTGCGCGGTAGCCAGCAGCCGGCTGGCTGAGTCCCTTGTGATTGCCGAAGAAAAGAAGATGCTGGACCGAGTCGTGGCCATAGCCGGCAAGCAGTCGGCCGTGTCCCCCGACCCCAAGGAGCACGATGCTCAAGGATCCGTCCAGCCGGCCAAGGAGACGAAGAAGATACCTCTTGACCCCGAGCATCCAGAGAGGTTTGCCATCATCGGGGCAAACCTGAACAGCAAATAGGAAGGCGAGCTCACGATTTCCTCCGTGAGAATCGGGACATCTTTGCATGGTCCCCCAAGGACATGCCGGGTGTTCCGAGGAAATTCATCGAGCACAAACTACACGTTCGAGAAGACGCAAAACCAGTCAAACAACCCCTCCGCCGACTGTCGGAGGAGAAGCGCAGGATTGTGGGAGAGGAGATAGCCCGGCTTCTAGCAGCCGGCTTCATTATGGAAGTTTTCTTTCCAGAATGGCTTGCCAACCCGGTCCTTGTGCTAAAGAAGAATAACAAGTGGTGCATGTGTATAGACTACACGAGCCTCAACAAGGCCTGCCCCAAAGATCCTTTTGCCCTGCCAAGGATTGACCAAGTGATAGACTCCACAGCCGGATGCGAGCTGTTGAGTTTCTTGGATGCTTACTTCGGATATCACCAGATAAAGCTGGATCCGGACGACCGCCTGAAGACCGCCTTCATCACGCCATTTGGAGCCTTCTGCTACCTGACTATGACATTCGGCTTGAGAAATGCCGGTGCCACTTTTCAGCGTTGCATGCAGAAGTGCCTCCTCAAGCAACTCGGCAGAAACGCTCACGTTTACGTGGATGACATCGTAGTGAAGACGGAGAAGCGCGGCACCTTGCCGGGAGACCTCAAGGAAACGTTTGAGAACTTACGATGGTTCCAAATCAAGCTCAACCCCGAGAAATGCGTGTTCGGAGTGCCAGCCGGCCAGCTCCTAGGCTTCCTCGTCTCCGAACGCGGCATCGAATGCAACCCGGTGAAGATCAAGGCCATCGAGAGAATGGCGATCCCCACCAAGCTTCGAGACATTCAAAAGTTCACCGGGTGCTTGGCCTCCTTGAACCGCTTCATCAGCCGGTTGGGAGAGAAAGCTCTCCCCCTCTATCGCCTCATGAAGAAGAGCACTCACTTCGAGTGGAACGACCAGGCCGACCAAGCTTTTCACGAGCTGAAGAAGATGTTGGCCACGCCGCCTGTCCTCGCGGCACCGACTGAGAAAGAGCCCATGCTCCTTTACATCGCCGCAACCAGCCGGGTGGTCAGCACCGTCATCGTAGTCCAACGCCCAGAAGAAGGCCGAGCCCAGCCGGTCCAAAGGCCGGTGTATTATTTGAGCGAGGTGCTGTCCGCCTCAAAGCAGAACTACCCGCACTACCAGAAGATGTGTTACGGCGTGTACTTCACCGCCAAGAAGCTGAAGCCCTACTTTCAAGAGCATCCCGTCACGGTCGTATGCACCGCCCCGCTGGCCGAGATCATAGGCAGCCGGGACGCATCCGGCTGGGTGGCGAAATGGGCCATTGAGCTGGCCACTTACACAATCTTCTACCAGCCCCGCACCGCCATCAAGTCCCAAGCACTAGCCGACTTCCTTGTCGACTGGGCCGAGACCCAGTACCTGCCGCCGGCTCCTGACTCCACCCATTGGCGCATGCACTTTGACGGGTCCAAGATGCGCACCGGCTTGGGAGCCGGCATCGTCCTTACCTCTCCCAAGGGCGACAAGCTCAGATACACGCTGCAAATCCACTTTGCCGCCTCCAACAACGTGGCCGAGTACGAGGCGCTCATACACGGGCTCCGGCTTGCCAAAGAACTCGGCATTCGCCGGATCCTATGCTATGGTGACTCGGACTTGGTGGTCTAGCAATCATCCGGCGACTGGGATGCCAAGGACGCGAACATGGCAAGCTACCGCTTCCTGGTTCAACAACTCAGCGGATACTTTGAAGGATGCGAGTTCCTCCACGTACCGCGAGCCAACAACGAGCCAGCTGATGCCCTGGCTTGAATAGGCTCCACTCGGCAAGCAATTCCAACCGGCGTCGCTCTACAACGCCTCCTCAAGCCGTCCATCAAGCCGTCTCCAGAGTCCGACTCCATCTTCGTGCCGCCTGACCCCGATGCGGCCGGGTCCGGCTCGAAGAACCTAGCAGGCGACCCCGAGACTCCCGCAGCCGGCCCGGGGACTTCGGCAACCGGCTCGGGGACTGCCACACCCGACTCGGGGACTGTGGTAGCCGGCCCGGGGACTGCATCAGCACAACAGCCGGCGACCGACTCCAGCATCTCACCACCCAGCCCGCCCACCCTGGTGGCGGTAGCCACTTTGGCAGTAGGAGAAGTCGTGGCTCCATCATGGGCTCAGTCCATCCTCAACTTCCTAGTAAACCAAGATCTGCCGGCTGACGAAACAGAGGCAAGACAAGTCCAACGCCGAGCCGGAGCATACACAATCGTCAACAGAGAACTAGTCAAGCGTAGTGTCACTGGAATCCTCCAACGGTGCGTCAAGCAAGAGAAGGGCATTGCAATCCTCAGAGACATTCACCAAGGAGAATGCGGCCACCATGCGGCCTCAAGATCACTTGTCGCCAAAGCCTTCCGCCATGGTTTCTTCTGGCCGACTGCTTTGGATGACGCCAAATAATTAGTTAAACATTGCAAGGGATGCCAACTTTTCAGCTCCAAGCAACACATGCCGGCTTCGGCACTCAAGACCATTCCCCTCACCTGGCCCTTCACCGTTTGGGGACTGGACATGGTGGGCCCATTCAAGACGGCGCGCAGCAGCATGACGCATTTGCTCGTCGCCGTCGACAAATTCACCAAGTGGATTGAGGCAAAGCCGATCAAGAAGCTGAATGGGCCGACTGCTGTAACATTCATCGCAGACATAACAACTCGGTACGGCATGCCACACAGCATCATCACCGACAATGGCACGAATTTTGCCAAAGGAGCCTTGGCACGTTTCTGCGCATCCCAAGGTATTCGGCTGGACTTAGCGTCCGTCGCCCACCCGCAGTCAAACGGCCAGGTCGAGCGAGCCAACGTCCTCATCCTCTCCGGCATCAAGCCCCGACTGGTCGTACCTCTGGAGCGTTCAGCCAGCTGTTGGCTCGATGAGCTGCCGGCTGTCCTCTGGAGTCTGCGCACTACACCAAACAAGTCAACCAGCTTCACCCCTTTCTTCCTTGTGTATGGTGCCGAGGCGGTCATCCCAACTGACATCGAGTTCGTGTCGCCTCGGGTAACCATGTACACGGAAGCGGAGGCCAAGAAAGCACGAGAAGACGGCGTCGACCTGCTGGAAGAAAGCCGGCTGTTAGCCCTCAGCCGGTCTGCCATCTACCAGCAGGGTTTGTGCCGCTACCACAGCCGGAAGGTCAGGCCAAGATCTTTCCAAGAGGGCGATCTTGTGCTCCGGCTGATCCAGCGAACAGCCGGCCAGCACAAACTCTCGGCCCCTTGGGAAGGCCCCTTCGTCATCAGCAGAGCTCTAGGCAACGACTCCTACTACCTGATCGACGCACAGAAGCCGAAGGCACGCAAGAGAGACGACTCCGGCAAGGAGTCGGAACGACCATGGAACGCCAACCTCCTTCGAAGATTTTATAGTTGAAACGCAGTATGTATCACGCTAACTTTTGTATTAAGTACGAGACAATAGGCCCCCCGAGGAGGGCTCAGGGACTGCCATCCCTTATTTATGAATGAAAAGTATCATGCTTATGACCTTGTCATTTCATTTACTTGTTCCGTCCGGCACCGGGTTCGACTAGTCGGCTCGGGGACTGGCCGACTGGAGTTATATCAGAAGTCCTACCCGCAGTCAGACAAGTAGTGTGCCGGCTCCCAAGCCTTCTCTTGCCAAAAATCGCAGTTCGAAGAACCGGCTGTCCGGCTGGCAAGAGTTAAAGGCAGGAACGGACGCCCACATGAAAAACGGCTAGGGACTAACGGACTAATATAACAAAAGCCGGTTTTTTCTCCCACCGCCGACTGGCTACCAGAGTAGCCAGCCGGCCGATTTCCATTCACTTCACTTCAATCCAAGAAAGCTCAAGTACTTGCCTCCCCAAAGAGGGAAGGTGGCAAAGGAAAAGGCCTAAGGATAAAAAGCATACGCGAATGGAAACCAAACATGCACATAACAATATTTACATAAAAGACCTCCGAGAGGCCAGCATTCAACATCGTTTGGATACACCCCCAGTGGGTGGAACTGCGAAAAATTAATGAAGATTGTTCAAAAGACAACAAGCAGGAAAGATAAAGACGGCAGGTCAAGCTGGCGGAGCGACCGACGAGCCGGACTGGTTGGCGGAGATGGTCGTGCCGGCTGAAGGAGCGGCCGGCTGGCGAACTTCGGCTTGGTCACCACCTCCCGTAGAGGGCGCGCTTCCACGCGCCTCGTTGATGGAGGCACGGTCGGCCTGAGGTCGGCCGGTTGTTCCACCAGCCGGCTCGACGTCTTCGCCGTCCTCCTCTTCGTCATCCTCGCCCTCGTCGCTGGAGGCAATCTCCTCCGCCGAGTCCTTGCCCACCGCCGGGTTCAGCCCGAACCACTCCTCCGGCTGAGCAATATCGTCATCATCAATTTCGGGTGTGAAATCGCTGATGTCAGTGCACTCGGCAATCGTCGAAGCTTGCTGGGCGATAGCCGGCCTCACCTCCTCCAGCTCCGCGTCGGCCTCCATCCGCCAAGTGCGCAGCTGGTCCAGGTTTAGCTCTAGGTACCAAGCTCGAACGAACTCCAATGCCCGCTCGGCTCCGAGGCGGGCCGCCGACGCCTTCCAAGCCTCAAAGCGACCGACTGCGACCTCTAGCCAGTCGGCAGTTTGACTTGGGGTGCGGGGGATCGTCTCGCCGGGCCAGAGGGCGGCCAACACTTGCGCCCCGGCACGTTGGAGCCGGCGAAGCATTCGATGAGCCGGCTGCAACCGCGCCTGGACAGCCAAGAGCTGCTCCTCAAGCGTCCGGTTCGTATCCGGCGCGATGTTGGCCCCCGCCTGACGGCGCGCCTCGCGGTGGGCCTCAATGCTTTGGGCGGCGAAGGCGGAATAGCCGGGGAAGTAGTCTGCACCAAAAAACAAGCAGCAGCTCAATTTAAGCCAAAAACCCAGGCGGCAAGGGACAGGAGAGGGGCGAGGAAGGCGGCTTACCGTCAATCAAATCCTCGATCCGGCCGAAGCCTTCATCCAGGGCTCGTCGGGTCCTCGCCCACCGCCGGGTTCAGCCCGAACCACTCCTCCGGCTGGGAAACACCGTCATCATTGATCTCGGGTGCAAAAACGCTGATGTTGGTGCACTCGGCGATCATCGAAGCCCGCTGGGCGATAGCCGGCCTCACCTCTTCCAGCTCTGCGTCAGCCTCCATCCGCCAAGTGCGCAGCTGGTCCAGGCTCAGCCCTGGGTACCAAAGCTGAACAAACTCCAACGCCCGCCCGGCTCCGAGGCGGGCCGCCGACGCCTTCCAAGGCTCAAAGCGACCGACTGCGACCTCCAGCCAGTCGGCAGTCCAGCTTGGGGTGCGGCGGATCGTCTCGCCGGGCCAGAGGGCGGCCAACACTTGCGCCCCGGCACGTTGGAGCCGGCGAAGCATCCGATGAGCCGGCTGCAACCGCGCCTGGACAGCCAAGAGCTGCTCCTCAAGCGTCCGGTTCGCATCCGGCGCGATGTTGGCCCCCACCTGACGGCGCGCCTCGCGATGGGCCTCGATGCTTTGGGCGGCAAAGGCGGAGTATCCGGGGAAGTAGTCTGCACCAAAAAACAAGCAGCAGCTCAACTTAAGCCAAAGACCCAGGCGGCAAGGGGCAGGAGAGGGGCGAGGAAGGCGGCTTACCGTCGATCAAATCCTCGATCCGGCCGAAGCCTTCATCTAGGGCTCGCCGGGTCTCAGCCCAGCTCGCCGCCTCGGTCTCATACTCTGCCTTCAGGGCGGCTTCGCTATCCTGCGCCGCCTGCAGGGCCGCCTTGTGGCTCTTCTCCTGGTCGGCCAGCTTCTTGGCCAGGCGATCACGCTCCTGGACCAAGGCAGCGCACTCGGCATCCTTGGTATGAAGGGCGGCCCTCGCCTTGCCGAGCTCCTTCCTCAAGTCGGCGTTGGCCCCTGAAGACAAAGAAAAAGAAAAACCAATAAGGAAAGAGTCGTCAAGAAAGATCCGACCCGACTGCTCAGCAGTCGGCCCGAATCTCGGGTACTACACCCAGTGGATGCGCTGACGCGCCCCCATAGGAGACAGACAAGATCGAGTACTTACTTCAGCTGTCGGC
The DNA here is from genome assembly GCF_018294505.1 of Triticum aestivum. Taxonomy (NCBI): domain Eukaryota; kingdom Viridiplantae; phylum Streptophyta; class Magnoliopsida; order Poales; family Poaceae; genus Triticum; species Triticum aestivum. The sequence continues at coordinate 70,814,121 of NC_057800.1, forward strand.
CAGGTCGTCGGTCCTCCGGCTCAACTCCCGAGCCTGGGAGTTGAAGGCGGCAGCACGAAGGTTGTGATATTCCTGGAAATTCAGACAAGAGGCAAAAATAAGGTAGCCGTCAAGAAAGATCCGACCCGATTGCGCAGCAGTCGGCCCGAATCTCGGGGACTACACCCAGTGGGTGCGCTGACGCGCCCCTACGGAAGAAATTAAGAGAGCAAAGCAGCCAAGAACGAAGGACTCACCCGGATGGTGGCTCGCGTCGACAAGAACTCCTGGGTGAACTGTTGCAGCAGGGCGGCCTGAGCTTGCAGCCGGCTCCGGACCCCTTGATCCGCCACATTCAGCTCGCCAGTCCCCCCGCTGGGAGTCCACTCGGACGTGGCAGTGCTGGCCGCCTCCGGATCTTCCGCCGACTGGCCTGCGCCCGCGGCTCGGCGCAACTCCGGCGGAGCGGCGCCTCCCCCTGCGCGCCGGCCCGTCGCCGGCTGCACCTCGAGGCCGGCTCTGTTCTCCGGCTCACCCCCGGTCGGCCCCCCTGGCGCCGCCGATGATTGGCCGCCTTGGCCCGCTCCGGTTGGCGCTGCAGGCGGCGCTTTCCTCGCAAAGGCCACGGGGTCCTCCCCCCTTTCCATCAGCGGCGGGTCTTGGACGATCTCCTCCGCCAAGGGCAATGGGGTGTCGGGGGCCATGGCTCGGAGGGGAATGGCGAGCAGCGGAGGCTGGTTGCGCGAACCCTCCCCCTCTGGCTTCGCGGTCGCCACCTCCGCCTGGGCCTTGGCTGCTGCGTCGGCCTGCTCCCTCGCCGCCTGGGCAGCCGCTTTCTCCGCCGCCTCGCGCTCCTCCCACGCTTCACGGGCGTTCCGCTCTGTGGCCTCCCTGAGGTCGGCGCGGGGGTCCACGCGGCGGGAGTTTGAAGAACCTCCAGCCGGCCCAACTACGGAGCCGCCCGGACCACGCTCAAGGGAAAGCGGCGCCCTGTCCAGCAAGCGGAAGAAATTAAGGAGAATGCTCGAACAAGAAGAGAATGATGTAGAGCATGCGACAAGGCAATTGATGATTTACGCCGAGACTGCCTTGCGGAAGCGGGCCGCTTTCGCGGCCGCCTCGTCTCACTTGGTCGCCGCGGTGGAGGCTTTGGGCTTCTTCGGCCGACTGCCGAAGAGGCCTGAAGCGGCCCGGCGCTTCTGTGCACCGCCGCCGGCAGCCGGCGCGACGGACGAGCCCGCGCCCTGATGGTCGGCCGCCGGCTGGCGACGCGGGGCGACTTCGGCTTCGAAATCATCCGGCCAGTCCTCGAAGCTGGCAGTGAGCCTTGTGCCCCCGGATTCAGCGTCGTCCCCCACGACGGCGTCTTCTATGGCGGCCGCCCCCAAGTCCGGGTCATCGACGTCGTCCGCCGTGCGGTCGGGGGCGTACCGGCGTTCTATCCCCGCTGCCCCGGCCGTCGGCGGGAGAAGAGGGTTCTGCTAAGAAGAACCGACTGATCAGAAGCCGACCGTCATAAAGCCGGCTACCAACAAAAAGAAGGAAGAAAAGAGAATTTACCACGGGCGGAGGGTTGGCGCGAGAATACGGCGCCTTGCCGTATCACCAGTCTTCGGCGAGCTTGCAATTTGAGATGTAATTTACCACATACGATACCTCCGCATGAGGCATCTCCCTGGTGCTAAGCCGGCTTGGGTCGAAGCGGCCGCTCATCTGGCACATCATGTGGGGCCAGCTTTGGAGAGGAGATATCCGGCGCTCCACGAAGGCGGCCACCAAGTCGGCCCCGTTCAGGTTTTCCAACTGGATCATCACCCGAAGCCAGGAGACGGCGGCGTTCCCGGCCTGAGACCGTGACCGGGACCGGAAACTCCATGAGGGCTGCCTCCCAGCCGGCGGGCCGGCTTCATAAGCCGGCAGGTTGACGTGATCCCCTTGCTCGGCGACGTTCTTCACGTAGAAGTATGACTTCTGCCAGATCTTCACCGACTGGATCAGGGGGATGGGCGGGAACGGGTTGTTCTCGCCCGCCCTCCTCATAGCGATGAAGGCCCCGCGGGGGGCGGGCACGCCTGCGACGATGGTGCCGAGTTTGCTCTGGAAGAACTCCCCCCAGAGCTCCAGCGTGGGGAGCAGCCCCAAGAAGCCTTCGCAGAGGGAGACGAAGGCTGACAGCAGCATCACCGCATTGGGCATGAGGTGATGCGGCTGAAGGTTGTAGAACTCAAGGAAGGAGCGTAGAAATCCGCTCGCCGGAAGGCCGAAGCCGCGTAGGAAGTGCGAGCGGAAGACGACCCGCTCGCCCTCCTCCGGTGCCGGCGAGATCTCCGTCTCCGGCGCCAGGCGGACCCGCACGAGGTTGGCGTCGGGCAGGCGCCGAGTCTGGCGGAGGAACGCAACATGGTCCTCGTGGACGTTGGAGCCGTCCCATGAGCTCGACAGCGCCATGGGAGCAAGACGATGTGGCGGCGCGGCAGCGCTGAGACGGGAGGTTGCGGCGGCAACGAGAGGAAGAGAGGAGGACGAGAAGGGGCGGAGCGAGAGAGAGTGTGCGAACCTCTGTCGCTCCCCCTCCTCCCGCTACTTATAGGCTCGCGTGGCGGAACCGAGGAGGCGCGGCGTGGGGAAGCGTGGGGATCGATCGTGCCCACTCCCCCACGTCCCGCGATTACTGTGCCATGATGGCGGAATAAAACCGCCGCGGGAAGGCGAGCGGCCCCTGTGGGCCACGGAAGATCCACGCTCGGACCGAGGCCTGCGAGTGGCGGGCCCAGGCCTGCGGCATCGTCCCGTCGCGCGCGTGCGTTGGCAGGATTTCCTCGCCACATGGTCCGCGTTCCCGCCTACGAGAACCGGAGCTCTCTGAAGTCGGCGTGCACAAGCAAAGCCGGCTCTTCAGGATAGGAAGCTGACCAAGCTTCTCGTCCTTCTGTCCGCCTCGAAGCTCGATCAGCTTCGGGGACTACTGTCGGAGTAAATAGCCATGGGTAGCCTAGCCGGCTTCCCCTGGCCCTTCTGAAAAAATTACGAGCCCGTTCGGATCTCAGGAATCCAAGACGTGGGGCCGCCTTCCCCTTGCTGGCTATCACCCAGGCCAGCTCGAAGAAGGCGGCCCGACTTTACCCCTCATGAAGAAAACCATGGGAGGCCGACTCGAAGAAGCCGGCTCCAAGATGCCGACTCCAAGAAGCCGGCCATGAGGAGGCCGGCTCCCATAAAGCGGTCGAGACCGTACCCTCAAAGTTTGCATCCACCTAGTGGCGATGAGATGGGGCGTGGCTACAGTAAAGCCTGCCACCCCCGAATCCCAGAGCATGCTTGGCACAGTGCGCCGTACGGAGTGGCCATGACCCGCCCGGCGCGGCACTGTTGCCATGTTGACCCTGATGTCATCCACGACGGGCTACCAGTACGGCCCACGGGCGGTGGGCCCCTTCGGGTAGAGAGACACCCGAAGGCGGCCTGGCCTCCCCCAGTCGGCCCGAGACAGGGCCGGCTCCCCGCAGCCGGCTCGCTTCCCCCCTCGAAGAAGACGCCCCATTAAGGAGACAAGACGCGGTTAGGCTACGGTAATCGCCCGCAGGACGGCGGCACTATAGCCACGCTTACCTTGACGAAGCCCTCGTCATCAGGATGAGGCAACAGTAACCATCCATCGACAAGACCCTTGGCAGTGGGGCCTGCCTATAGCCAAGGAGTTGGTAGCCGGCGGGACCCACCAGCCGGCGGGCCCCAGCAGTCGACGCAGAAGCCGGAAAGCGCGGTCACAAACGGCTAGGCCCCCCATCCCAGTCGGATTACCATTGTACCCCCGGGGGTAGGCCTATATAAACCCCCCGGGGCACCCATGCAAAGGGTTCGACCCCCAGCTAGTCCTAGACACCACACAAGGAGAAGAAGCAGGCTAGCCGTGCCCTTCTTCTTCCTCCCACCAAACAGCTCAAGGAGCATTGTGTAGCTACTTGTTCATCTAGTGATTATGCGGAGACCCCGCAGAGCAGCAGTAGGGGTGTTATCTCCACGGAGAGCCCCGAAGCTGGGTAAGATCCGCCGGCGTGCATGTCTTCGCCTTATCCCGTTTCCAGGCACCGGCGATGTCTTACTGGCTCCCACAATGATAAGCCACCCGTTGGCATATGTCGCACCTACCACCCGACAACACCCAGTGGGTGCGCTGACGCGCCCCCATAGGAGACAAACAAGATCGAGTACTTACTTCGGCTGTCGGCCAGGTCGTCGGTCCTCCGGCTCAACTCCCGAGCCTGGGAGTTGAAGGCGGCAGCACGGAGGTTGTGATATTCCCAGAAGTTCAGACAAGAGACAAAAATAAGGTAGCCGTCAAGAAAGATCCGACCCGACTGCGCAGCAGTCGGCCCGAATCTCGGGGACTACACCCAGTGGGTGCGCTGACGCGCCCCCTCGGAAGAAATTAAGAGAGCAAAGCGGCCAAGAATGAAGGACTCACCCGGATGGTGGCTCGCGTCAACAGGAACTCCTGGGTGAACTGTTGCAGCAGGGCGGCCTGAGCTTGCAGCCGGCTCCGGACCCCTTGAGCCGCCACATTCAGCTCGCCAGTCCCCCCGCTGGGAGTCCACTCGGACGTGGCAGTGCTGGCCGCCTCCAGATCTTCCGCCGACTGGCCTGCGCCCGCGACTCGGCGCAACTCCGGCGGAGCGGCGCCTCCCCCTGCGCGTCGGCCCGTTGCCGGCTGCACCCCGAGGCCGGCTCTGTTCTCCGGCTCACCCCCGGTCGGCCCCTCTGGCGCCGCTGACGATTGGCCGCCTTGGCCCGCTCCGGTTGGCGCTGCTGGCGGCGCTCTCCTCGCAAAGGCCACGGGGTCCTCCCCCCTCTCCATCAGCGGCAGGTCCTGGACGATCTCCTCCGCCAAGGGCAATGGGGTGTCGGGGGCCACGACTCGGAGGGAAATGGCGAGCAGCGGAGGCTGGTTGCGCGAACCCTCCGCCTCCGTCTCCGCGGTCGCCGCCTCCGTCTAGGCCTTGGCTGCCGCGTCGGCCTGCTCCCTCGCCGCCTAGGCGGCCGCTTTCTCCGCCGCCTCGCGCTCCTCCCGTGTTTCACGGGCGTTCCGCTCTGTGGCCTCCCTGAGGTCGGCGCGGGCGTTCCGCTCTGTGGCCTCCCTGAGGTCGGCACGGGCGTTCCGCTCTGTGGCCTCCTTGAAGAACCTCCAGCCGGCCCAACTACGGAGCCGCCCGGACCACGCTCAAGGGAAAGCGGCGCCCTGTCCAGCAAGCGGAAGAAATTAAGAAGAATGCTCGAACAAGAAGAGAATGATGAAAAGCCTGCGACAGGGCAATTGATGACTTACGCTGAGACCGCCTGAGGCTGCTTCACCGCCTTGCGGAAGCGGGCCACTTTCGCAGCCGCTTCATCTCGTTTGGTCGCCGCGGTGGAGGCTTTGGACTTCTTCGGCCGACTGCCGAAGAGGCCTGAAGCGGCCCAGCGCTTCTATGCACCGCCGCCGGCAGCCGGCGCGATGGACGAGCCCGCGCCCTGATGGTCGGCCGCCGGCTGGCGACGCGGGGCGACTTCGGCTTCAAAATCATCCGGCCCGTCCTCGAAGCTGGCGGTGAGCCTTGTGCCCCCGGGCTCGGTGTCGTCCCCCATGACGGCGTCTTCCATGGCGGCCGCCCCCAAGTCCGGGTCGTTGACATCGTCTGCCGTGCGGTCGGGGGCGTACTGGTGTTCTATCCCTGCTGCCCCGGTCGTCGGCGGGAGAAGAGGGTTCTGCTAAGAAGAACCGGCTGATCAGAAGCCGGCCATCATGAAGCCGGCTGCCAACAAGAAGAAGAAAAGGAAAACTTACCACGGGCAGAGGGTTGGCGCGAGAGTACGGCGCCTTGCCGTATCGCCAGTCCTCGGCGAGCTTGCAATTGGAGATGTAGTTTACCATGTACGATACCTCCGCATGAGGCATCTCCCTGGTGCTCAGTCGGCATGGGTCGAACCGGCCGCTCATCTGGCACATCATGTGAGGCCGGCTTTGGAGAGGAGATATCTGGCGCTCCATGAAGGCGGCCACCAAGTCGGCCCCGCTCAGACCTTCCGACTGGATCATCACCCGAAGCCGAGAGACGGCAGCATTCCCGGCCTGAGACAGTGACGGGGACCGGAAACTCCATGAGGGCTGCCTCCCAGCCGGCGGGCCGGCTATGTAAGCCGGCAGGTTGACGTGGTCTCCTTGCTCGGCGACGTTCTTCACGTAGAAGTATGACTTCTGCCAGATCTTCACCGACTAGATCAGGGGGATGGGTGGGAACGGGTTGTTCTCGCCCGCCCTCCTCATGGCGATGAAGGCCCCGCAGGGAGCGGGCACGCCGGCGACGACGGTGCCGAGTTTGCTCTGGAAGAACTCCCCCAGAGCTCCAGCGTGGGGAGCAGCCCCAAGAAGCCTTCGCAGAGGGAGACAAAGGCCGACAGCAGCATCACCGCATTGGGCGTGAGGTGATGCGGCTGAAGGTTGTAGAACTCGAGGAAGGAGCGCAGAAACCCGCTCGCCGGAAGGCCGAATCCGCGCAGGAAGTGCGAGCGAAAGACGACCCGCTCGCCCTCCTTCGGTGCCGGCGAAATCTCCGTCTTCGGCGCCAGACGGACCTGCACGAGGTTGGCATCGGGCAGGCGCCGAGTCTGGCGGAGGAACTCCACGTGGTCCTCGTGGACGTTGGAGCCGTCTCACGAGCTCGATAGCGCCATGGGAGCAAGACGATGTGGCGTCGCGGCGGTGCTGAGACGGGAGGTTGCGGCGGCAATGAGAGGAAGGAAGGAGGACGAGAAGGGGCGGAGCGAGAGAGAGCGTGCGAACCTCTATCGCTCCCCCCTCCTCCCCCTACTTATAGGCCCGCGTGGCAGAGCCGAGGAGGCGCGGCGTGGGGAAATGTGGGGATCGATCGTGCCCACTCCCCCACGTCCTGCGATTACTGTGCCATGATGGCGGAATAAAACCGCCGCGGGAACGCGAGCGGTCCATGTGGGCCACGGAAGATCCGCGCTCGGACCGAGGCCTGCGAGTGGCGGGACCGGGCCTGCGGTGACGTCCCGTCGCGCGCGTGCGTTGGCAGGATTTCCTCGCCACGTGGCCCGCGTTCCCGCCTACGAGAACCGGAGCTCTCTGAAGTCGGCGCGCACGAGCAAAGCCGGCTCTTCAGGATAGGACGCTGACCAAGCTTCTCGTCCCTTTGTCCGCCTCGAAGCTCGATCAGCTTCGGGGACTACTGTCGGAGTAAATAGCCATGGGTAGCCTAGCCGGCTTCCCCTGGCCCTTCTGAAAAAATCACGGGCCCGTTCGGCTCTTGAGAATCCAAGACGTGGGGCCGCCTTCCCCGCCTTTAGCCCTCGGGAAGAAAGCCGTGGGAGGGCCGACTTCGAGAAGCCGGCCGCGAGAAGGCCGACTCCAAGAAGCTGGCTCCCATAAAGCAGTCGAGACCGTACCCTCAAAGTTTGCACCCACCTAGCGGCGATGAGATGGGGCGTGGCTACAGTGAAGCCTGCCACGATAACAGAGGCCCACAAGACCAGATCAGTCTGATAGTGATAGCAGCTCTCCGGCTGATTTTACCGAAGCCGAAGTAGAAACAAACAAGAAATCAAGGCCTTGTTACAGCCCCTTGCCGCCGCGTAATGAGTGGTGCCGGTTCGGTTCCCTCTCTTCTCTATTGAGTGACGGCGAACAGAACGCACGCACAGGCACAACCCAGCCTCCAGTCCATTCCCCGAGCTCCCGTCGGAACCCTACCCGCCAACCCCGCCGCCGCCACCCCGCGCAGCGCTCCGCCTCGAGCCGCCACAGCATCTTCCTCGTCGTCTCCTCCAGCCGCCACAGCATCGTCCTCTCCGTCTCCTCCAGCCGCGACACCTCCTCCCGCCGGCCCCCACTTTCTACCGTGCATCGAGCCGCCACACCCGCCGTCGCCGGGATCCCCTCACGAGATCTCCTCCTCCCGCTGCGTCCGCGAAGCGCAGAATCGAGGATTTGGTGGAGCGAGGGTGTTGTGGAAAGGGCCCCTAGGTCTTGCCGCCGGCCGCCCTCGCCCTCGCCCTCGCCCTCGCCATGGACGGTCATGGAGATCCCCACTACGGGCGTCACCCTCAAACTCTTGCCCCTACTGATTCTCGATACCCCCAGTTTGAGGAACAAGGTATTCCCCGCAGTCATGAACCGCCGTCAAAATGGGCGAGGAAGAAAGCTAAGATGGAATGGAGGAGGAAGCGCTATGGTCAACACAGCGAGGAGGCCGTAGCTCTCGAGCTGGAGCAAGGAGCCAGCCAGCTACAGAAGGAGGACCTCCCCAAAACCACACTAGGTTCTCCCGTCGGCCACACCATGGGAAGCCATGGCCATCCTGAAACACCTCGTGACATTCAATACAGCGAGGAGCAAGCTCCTAATCCGTGGTGGGACGTGAACCTTAATCGAGGGGGGGGGGGCAAAAGGGATCATAGGCAAGACTCTTCGGTTGATACTGCTATGTGAGCTTTTCCCCCTTGCCCCTTTTATGAGCAGCTAACTATTGCTATTAAAAAGAGGAACTTTGATCATAAGGGCAATGCAACACCAGCTTAGAGATGATGTTTTTTTAATTATGATGATTATATCCCGACATATTAGTTAGGTTGCACATGTGTGCGGGGGGTTAAAGAAAAGGTTTTGGCCAGTACCAATATACGGTGGTCTCTTTCTCATATACTCCCTCTGTTTCTAAATATAAGTCTTTTTTAAAGATTCATTAAAAAGACTTATATTTAGTAACGGAGGGAGTATGTACATCAGGGGGTTAAAAATACATACCAATCACAATTTCTATAATTACGCGATGGTGATAACCTACCAAATATACACAGCAATAACATCTTAGCAAACCTAACTTCAGATCGTTCAAACTTTGCAGGTCACCCGCAGCCACGAGAGGACGTATTCGCCAGAGCCTTCTCTATTCAGATCGCCCCAGGAGACCTACATCAGATAAGCTACCGTAAGTGTGACTCTAGCTGCTCTTTTCTCTGTTTCCATTATGGTTGCTGCAAATGTGCCTATTACCAGTCCGTAACATATTAGCTATTTCTATAATATTACACTAGCCTTCAATCCTTGTAGACAAACTAGAATGGCATGGTCATTATTGGCTATTGCAGAACCTCCCATCATTTCTAATCTGTGATGAGTGAGCGTATTGCCGTGCTTGTTTTGGTTAGGGTTGAGGAGCATGCGGATGAGGTAAGCAGCAGGGAGTTTGAAGCCCTGACACTTGATCAATCACGCCCTACACCTAAGTCAACTCACAGGTATGTCCATTTTATGTTGGTACTTCTCTTAATTTGAATGACGGGTGCTTGCTCCCACGGATTTCTGTGCGAGTGTAATCTACAAAGCTTGATGCGCTTCCAAGGTTTAGAAAAATCTATCTTGGAACTCTTGAGTAATTTTTATTGCTAACACACGCATAAGTTTTACAAATTGTCTACATCTACATTGACATGCGTGGAGCTCCTTAGAAACATGGCTTAATATATCGATTTGTTTCTCTTTTTAAAATCTCCAGGTTTATCTTGTTTCTTGTTAGCATAAATTTGCAAATGTAGCATACGACATGTATAAATTAATCAAGTGTAATACATGAATGGAATAATGGAGAAATTAGCAACCGATCAATATGTAATTAGTGTGTTGTGAGCCTGTGGCGCCACAATGTGTAGGCGTTATGAATTGACATTTTAATTTCTAGATAATATTTCTAGGTGATTTGCATCAACTGCTATTAAATTTAGCAAATTAAATTTAAGCCCATAAAGCACAAAATATTGATCTAGTTTTAAAAAAGCTAGCAATTCTTTCCCTTACTTCCATAGTCACCGACCAACATGTTTTCATCAGGGTTGAGAAGAAGGCTAGCAAGGTGAGCAGGGGTGAGGGATCTACAGTTACAGATCTACCTGAATTAACTGATAGGTACGATATTGTTGTTTAGTTATTAACTGGTTATTAATTGGGTTTTGGTTTGTTGAAATGACAGGTGCTTATTATAACCTGCATCCGTTCTGCATATCATTCAAATATGTTTGATTCATCAAGTTGATAAAACTTGTTACAGAAGATTATTTATGTCAAATATCTGTTTTGGCCATTATTTGCACTGCAATTCTCATAGAAGAAATAATTTTGGATGCAATGCTAGTTTCTTTTATAGATGCTAGTAATTATTACCACACTTCTTTTTTCGAAAAGGGGCGCTTTATTACCACACTTCTATAATCACTAACCAACATGTTCTGGTCAGGGTTGAGAAGAATGCTGGCAAGGTGAGCGACATTGAGGGTCCTGCAGTTAAGGCTCCACCGTAAGTGTGCCTCTTATTTTGCAACGTTACTACATTGGTCTCTTCAGACCCCCTTAAAACGAAAAGCGAGAATGCCTGGTTATTATTGCAATACCTCCATGATAATAGTCGTGAACTAATGAGCATATTGGTTTGATTATCTTCTGCTCAGGGTTAAGGAGGATGCCAGTGAGGTGCGCAGCAGGGAGTTTAAATCAGTAACACTCGGTCAGTCACTTCCTACATTTAACCCAACTCAAAGGTATTGCATTGGCCTCTCTTTGGACAGCTCTCAAACCATGGGTTAATAATTATTGATTGATTTTTTTAATTACCCTCTAGGTTTATCTTGCTGTTTGTTACTCCCTCTGTAAGCAACCTAAAACGTCTTATACTCCCTCCGTTCCTAAATATTTGTCTTTTTAGAGATTTCAAATGGACTACCACATACGGATGTATATAGACATATTTTAGAGTGTAGATTCACTCATTTTGCTCCGTATGTAGTCACTTGTTGAAATCTCTAAAAAGACAAATATTTAGGAACGGAGGTAGTAGTTGTTTACAGAGATATTACTATTTACTGTTTAGAAGCCTCAAAGCAATAAACATTTACCTGTAGCATTCTTTCATGAGTTTTGATATCATTCAAATATGCATTCGTCAACTTACAAATAATTGTTGAAGAAGATGATATTTATATCAAGTAAATGATAGCTTTGGAATAACCACTAATTGTGAGGACGTTTTATTGCTTTAGGTCTAGGAAACGTGATTATTACGCTGCAGACAGTACGACTCGCTCTGAGATTTTTGAGGAGATGCTCGAAGGTGTATCAGAGCCTTGGTATGTATGATGATTTTGCTTTTGTTCGTCTCATATTATATTTGTTTTGTAGTTTGTAAGTCTTAAATGCATTGCTGTAGCAAGAAGCCTCAGAGCAGCACAGTTTTACTTGTATATATACATGGATCAAGTAAGGAAACAACAACTACTACAAAACAACGTGTCATTAGTGCAGTGTGGTGTATAGGCCTAGATGCACGACGAGATAACTACCGCACCGAAGAATGAAGAGAGCCAAACATCATGAATCTAACCGCTTTGGGTTTTTCTTTTCTTTTTCCTTGGCTACACATAGCTTTGGTCTTGTATGACTTTGCTATTTGCCGACGTGTTTTTGGGTGCGTGCGTTGGCTGTGTCATCCTAGCTATGCAGAAGCCGGGGGTGTGCTCTCTGGGTTTGTATCCTCTTGATGCTCCTTTTTGAGCCAATAAAATCCACCCTTTGTCGAAAAAAACACCATGGCTGCGGGAGGCTGTACAGACATATACTAGCTGAGAGAATATGTGGAGGTGTGTGTGGCGTGTGTGGAATCTAACTGGCCCAGTTAGTCTTCCTGTGAGGCGTGTGTGGAACCGTCGAATCACGCCTGAGACTGAAATCACCCCAAGCACAGAGCCACCTGCACATTCTCCCCCTTCACCCAATCTTCCTGCCTTCTTTGTTCGGTGCCTCCTGAGGAAACAGTGGGGCGCCACTTCTTTCAGTGTCCCTGCAGCTCCTATTGTTGGGCCTCACTTGGAATATCATGTCCTCTTGCTGGTTCCAGGCTTGAACCTATACATTCTGCAAGACAGAGCTTGGATAGGCCCATGCTCATGGATATCTTTATCATGGCTACTTAGGGTGTTTGCAAGGAGAGGAATAATAAGCGCTTCAGACGGATCCCTCCCTCTCACCAATCCTGGATTATCAGGTTTAAGGAGGATTTCACTCTCCTGAAGCACATAACTAAACAACGAGTAGGCGGATATTCAATTTGGCTCTCAGGTGTAGATGATCCTCATACCAGGACTGTTGGACGGTGCCAAGATTCCCGCCAGGGGTTGTATTCTCACCCATATTTCAGATTGTGTTGGCTTTAAGCTATAGTAACTGGCCCACCTCTGCCAGTAATAAATTTGGACATTGCCGTTTGCTTGTCGGCAGTACAAACGAATGGACCGTTGATGCAAATTATGTGCCACCGGCTCGGGAGCGTCCATTAACTCCGCCTGCCCCATCTGCTCACTGAACCGAAACTTTGGCCAAATCCACGGCCTGCTCATCTTCCTCTTCGTGAGGTACCCATGAGGCCATGAGATCAAGTGGCATTGACGGTTTCCAGAGGAGAAGCTATACTGCGGATCGAGATGGAGCATGCAGCAATTTTGGGCGCATTAACCTTCCGTCCATATTAATTATCGCTGAAATGGATGTATCTGTACGTACTAGATACATTCATTTCAGCGACAAATTAATATGGGAAGGAGGGAGTATTTTTTTAATTGATATGTCAGTGGGAGCCATGCTATAACTTGTGGAATAACTGTTTCCTTTTCTTCAATTGTCTCACAAACTACACTCTGGTATCATGCCAATTTAAGATGAAGTGCACATATGTGATCAGGACTCATGATCAATATATTGATCATTTAATGGCATAATTAATCATAATTTTACTTGTTGCACTTGCACTTTAGAGAACAGTGTATATGTATATGTAGTTCAATGCTATTTAACAAATTTCCAATATGCATGGCATAATGTTTGTTGTATATTGCTTCTTAGGCTCATGTGTGTGTGGTATTATTCTGCATTTTGTTGATCCTTTGGGATTTCTTATGATTCAGGGCACAAAAATGTCGTGATATGCGGAAGTACTTGGAAGAACATACATACACTTGTATGGTGGAGGCTATGATTGCCGCTGAACATGGCTTTAGCAACCCGGCCCAGCATAAACTGGATGCTGAAGCATTCTTGGCATCAGAAGGGGCATATGAAGCTCCTGAAGTCCCTGAGTCCTTTGCCTCTACAAGAGAGAATATAGCGCAGTATGTTCTGATATGATTTTCATATAAATTTTGAAGCATGCAACAATTTTAATGTATTGTTGCAGGGCTGAAGTGTCTACGGAAGAAATCATTGAGAATGGTAAAAAGTGGATGGGTGAGGAAGTCATGTTGGCTTTTAAGAAGTACAAGGAAGGAAAGAGCCAATTCAAAGTACGTGCGGTCTTCTGCTATTTTGTCCTCCTAACTGAAAGCAAGTTTGTTTATAAGGTGTTTTTTCAGGACGTGGTGCATTATGGCCTAGATGAGCTTCAACATCAGTGCTTCAGCATGTTGAGCTATGATCACACCTTCCATCACTTCAACTTCACCGTTAAGATGGAGAAATCAGGCGGTGATTCATCATCAACGCCCTTTTTTGCTGAGGTGAAAGAGATCCATGGAAGAAAAATATTATTCCTGCTACGAACTAAGTTCGTATGATGATGGTATGTGCCCCTGCTGTCTTCTCTTCCATTCTAATTAAATAAGGATTGTGTTTAGTTTGCTTGCTGCAAAATTACGTTTTGATGTCTTGAGCTATGTATCTTTGTTTAGGTCACTGCTACGCGTGCAAAAATCAAGGAATGCATGCACTGAAGCATCCTATTTGTCTAATGGGGTATGACAGTGGTCATGCTGATACGGAGTCCCCCTTCCTTTATCTTAGTGATGACGAATAATCTGATCTCAAGTGGTGACGGTGTTTGCGTCGACAGCGGGGAGAAGTATGTGGTTTGTTTATGGTTACATCTTCTGATCTGCATGTAGTCCAGTAGTGCAGTTATGAATCATACTGATATTTGACCTGTACTAAGTTCTAAGGAGCGAGTTTTTGCTTTCATGACCGTGCTTTTCAATGTTTCACAAAGCAGACTATTTTTCTCGGAGTAAATTGTCAAACACCACCACAGTTGTGGTCTCGTTTAAGAAAACACGTTCCTTTCTTTTTGCAGAGAGCAATGCTATTCTTTGAAGCAGAAGTTGGATTTGGGTGCTCCCGAGTCCTGATCCAAGCACGGAAGTAGAATCAAAACTATCCCTTTTCTCTCAGTTTGTATGACCTGTGATCAATTTCCAACACTTGTTAGCGAAAAATGAAAATGTAGTGTTCACTCACTAGTCTCAGGCTCTTGGCAGCCACATTTCGAACGTTGTCGATCCCATCAGCAATCCTCGCTGATGTCCTCGGTTGCGTAGTCGACACTGGAGACCTCACGGCATGCTGCCTCCTACCTGTGCCCCTGCGCCTGCCTCATTTACTCTTACGCTATGTTTGGATGTAGACATTCAAGACAGGTATTGCATTGGCTCCAATGCCTAATATCCCAAGGCATTGGTATTGAGCTGCAATGGCACACTTTGTGTTTGGATGTTCAGCAATGCCAAATCTTGTTTGGATGCGCATAGTGTAGAATTGGACATTGTGAAATGTATGAACAATATAATAATTGCTTGTACAAGTTTGGAAATGAAATCTGATCATCATGCCATATACTTGAGATTATGTATTATAATACAATAAAATCACATGCAAATAATTTAAAAATTGGTATAGACAACATCAATTGTCCAAAATACATGAAAAATAGGCTGAAAAGTGTACATAGACAACATGAGCATATAATCATGCACTGGACAATATCAACTATTCAAAAGCGTGAAAAATAGGCTGAAAACTGCACATTACAATAGTACATTAGAATTAGGCTCAAAACTGTAGGTAGCAGCAGCATATTATGATGAACTTCACAACACTATCAGCTGTTCAAAAACATGAAAAATTAGGCTGAAAACTATATGTAACAGCCGCATATCATGATGAACTTGACAACAACATCAATTGTCCAAAAATTATCAACAACAACATATTATGATAGCCTTGCCAACACCATTACATATTATAACATGTCTCACACCATCCAGAACGCATAACAAGTCTTGTGCATCAACCATGCAACTTTAGGACAAGCTCAAAAGTCTCACAGAAACTAGGAGAACTAAAAGTAGCAATACACATAAATATTATCCATGAAGAGCCATTCTACTATTCCAACATCAACAACCATTCCTTCTTGAAGTTCATGGGAAGCTCAAGAAGCGCTTGGTACAAGCGTTCGCTAAGGATCAACTTACCATAAGATCGCAATATGTCACCACGAGCCAAATCAGGGATCATCTCAAGTGTCACGAGGATTTCAGCATGAGCCTTTCATATCCCCAAGTAGGCATAGGATGGCATCATTGGTCCATTTTTTTGTGGCATTTCAGGAGAGGCTTCATTGGGTTTCATAGTTGGTTCTACAACAGTTTCAACACCTGTGACAGCACCTTCACCATCTGCATGATCTTTTGAGTATACGGTGGTGATAGCATCCCAATTCTTAATGACCTTGTTCTTGTAAAACGGTACTTTCTTGTTAGCCTACACACACACGCACGCACGCACGCACATGCGCGTTCGTATCCTACATATGTGCAATACAATCAAAATGTGGAATGGATAAATTTATTACCGCGACATATTTAATCCACACATCTTCACTATCAATTGACAGCTTGTTATGGATCCAATCCCACCCAAATCCACTTTGAGAAAGCATCTTGCTAATGGCCTCATAGTGCTTTTCAAAGGTCTTGCACCTTGAACTTATGTTTTCCTTTGTGATGGTCACATTGCACCTCTCACACACATTACCTATAACAGCACTGTAGTCTGTAGACATGGGACTTCCATCCATTCTGGGCATGATCACCATTGTTGTGATGCTCAACAAGGACCTCCACTAGTGCAATGTCCATTTCATCTGTCCATGTGAGGTAATTTCTACCATTTTTTTCCACCTTCTTCAGCCATGGTCCTACAAGAAAATGCATGCACATAATATCCAAACACAAAGACAACGTAAGATGCATGTAAATTGAAACACAAAGACAACAAGGTAATATGACACACACACACACACAACACACACACATATATATATACATATTAATTTCTTAATATGAGGCATGTACAAAATACCCAAAAGATACTATTAGCAAGCTATGTTATCACACAAGCAAAGTCCATGCAGTGCTGACCCACACATCCTAGCAAAGCCATACCAACTAACTAGCACAAAAGAGAACGTACACCATTATCTAGTTGACCCACACATCCTACTCCAACTCTAGTTCAACATGTCTCACGAGGTACTCATCAGACATGCCATTAGCTAGCTGCTCTCTAAAGTTGGTACATGAAGTGCTGACTTGAAAACTCCTAATTAAGTTAGCATCATCTAGAGGATCATCTTCAGAAGAGGCTATTTCATTATCCACTTATGCCAGCAACAAATCATTCATCACATGCTGCCTATCCCTTGCAAAGTTGTGTAACACACAACAAGCATTAATAATTCGAACCTGCAATAATATTTGTTTATCGTAAGCATTTTTCATTTAGTTTGCATCTTATTCACCACCATATGGACACATCATACCTGGTCCTTTATGTCAAAGAAAGATTGACAACGTATGAAAGCCCACTTTTTCTTCCACAACCCAAATGTTTTCTCGACTACATTTCTAGCTCGGGAATGACGCAAGTTATACAACTCTTTGGGAGTTTGGGGCTGTTGTTGACTTGATACTCACTCTTTTAAGTGATATCGAGTCGATCTGAATGGAGCAAGAAATCCAGGACCGTTGGTGTAACAAGCATCAACTAAATAATATTTCCCTCGTGTGGCAAGCAAGTGAGTTAGGTAACAATTACATAAGAGAAATGAATTACCAAGGGAAAGAAATTGGGGAGGATTGGGG